>NC_135811.1:17221364-17341364 GCF_964213995.1 Mustelus asterias | reverse complement strand
GACTCTTCAATCTTGGGTTTCCTACGACGATTCTTATCAAATATCAAAAACTCATTTCCCGAAGACATTCTGCTGAATGGTGAACCTATTTCCTGATGTCATCTTGCCCAATGGGCGGTGTTTAGCACTCTAATCTCTTTAGCCTGTTACATGCCCAAATAAACCTATTCACTGATATTGTTTCCATCACCAAAATAATAGAATCCATTCAAGTGATTCTGGCTCCCAAATGGATATGAACATAACACATTCCTCTCCTTCGTGGCCATTGCTGATGCTTTGTGTTCTAACGGCCCACCCTGGCTTCTTAATTGAGTTATCTGATGGGTAATATCCCTATATCCCTTGTCAGTTTTGCTTTGATATTGGAATATTTTGAAAATTAACCCCCCACAGTACAGCCTGCCTGTTTTTTTTTCATATTGTGGTTCGGCCTGTTTATTTGCAGCAGGTATGTCCATGGTTTTTAATGTTTCACGAAGTCCAGTTGGAGGGGTTTGCGATCTATACCCTCATCTCTCCTCTCCTGAAAGGATATGGCAGCCACCTGGTTTAGCCATTCACTGCCAGATCTGGCTGGACAACAAAGCACTTTTTAGCTACTTAATATTCCAGGACCAGGACACAAAGACAACCTCCTCCTCCTCTTCTTTACTACAAACCCTCTTAAATCCCTCTCCTGTCTGCTTCGCCCTCATCTCCAAACAATAAGTGCGAAGGGCTCATGGACCTGTAGGATAAAGACTACCTGACCAGTTGCCCGTGTCACACCCCTCCCTTCCACCAGGCTAAACGTCCTCTGCCCTAGCCTTAAACTCTCATTTTTCTCTAATTTCTCTTCCACCTCCCTTCACAGCCTCTGAGCTCATCTTATCCACGAGACCCACCTCCCATTCCCTTGGCACTATTCCCACTAAACTGCTGACCACCCAACTTCTGGTCCCCATGTTAGCTGATATTGTTAATTTTTCTCTTTATAGTTGTTCCCTCTCTTTCCTTTAAACCTGCACTATTAAAAAATACCAACCATTGACCCAACCATCCTTGCAAACTACAACCCCATCACAACCTTCCTTTCCTCTCCAAAGTCATCGACCATGTTGTCACCATCTAAATCTATTCCTATATTTCCCAGAACAGTTTGATGTGATTAGATTTCAGCCCCTGGCACATTACTGAAATGGCTCTCAAAGTCACAAACAACATCCTTTGTGACTATAACAAAGGTAAACTACCACTCCTCAACCCATCTACAGCCTTTGACATCATCTCCCTCCAACACGTCTCCACTGTTATCCAGTTTGGTTGGACTGCTTGTGCCTGGTTCCATTCTTACCTGATCATATCCAGAATATCACTTGCAATTGATCCTCTTCCTATTCCCTCTCATTATCTTTGGTGCCTCCCCCCAAACCCCCAAGGATCTATTCTTGACTCCCTATTCCTCATCTACATACTGCACTATGGCACCTTCATCTTAAAAACATGTCAGGTTTCCACTTGCAAGCCAATGTTGAGTACTGGATGAGCATAAATTTCTTCCAATTAAATATTGGAAAAGCTGAAACCACTGTTTTTGGTCTCCACTCAATCTCTGCTCACTAATTATTGACTCCACCCCTCACTGTGGCAAGTCAGATTAAATCAGTTTGCAACTTTGGGTTAATTTGATCCGGAGACAAGCTTCTAAATACACATTCTCACCATCACCAAGATTGCCTACTTCCACCTCTGTCTCCCCGACTTTGCCCAATTCAACTCGTCTGCTGCTGAAACCTTCATTCATGCTTTTTTTAACCTTGACTTTACCTATTCCAATGCACTCCTGGGTGGTCTCCCATGTTCTATCACCTGCAAACCCATCATCCAAAACTCTACTGCCCATGTCACAACTTACAGCAAGTTCTATTCACCTATGCTCACTGACCTACACTGGTTCAGTCAAGCAACATGTTGATTTTAAATGTCTTGTACTGTTCTCCAAAACTCTCCATAGCGTCGCCGCTTCCTATATCCGTTAGCTCCTCCAGCCCCATAAACCCTCCGAGATATCTGCACTCATCCAATTCTTGTCTCTTCAGCACTCCCAATTTTTAATTGTTTCGTCATTGTGGACAGCATCTTCAGCTGCCCAGGTTCGAGGTTCTGGAATTCTTTCCCCCATTAAGACACTCTTGGCAACCGACCTTTGACCAAGTTTCTGGACATCTGACCCAATATTGCCTTCTCTGACTTGGTGGGTTTTTTTCTTGAGTAATGCTCCTGTGGAGTGTGTTGTGGCATTTTATGTTAAAGGTGCTATACAAAAAAAGTTGTTGCTGTACTCCTGAAGATTTCACCACATGACTTCCAGCCTCCAAACACTTTTTCCAATCATGTTCTTCCCCATCTTCCAACATTTTTTAAAAAGGAGAACTAAAATGGTTAACATCCTTAATGATTTTTATCCAAATGTGGGCACAGTAACAGCCAGGAAATTAAGCTTTAGTTCCCAGATGTACTAGGACAATCTTGACAGATTGGTAATCCTATATATAAATTAAACAAGCGATTAGCATTAAGGCACATTTAAGCATTTCCTGGGTCTGATGTGGTGTGTGCTTGCTGCATTCCCATAAGACCATACACAAAACCATCTCACGAAGACTCCCATGCCAGCGTACTTCCATCTAACAAAGTACCTCCCTTTATGGGCTTGAAGAGGGTGAACAAACAATTGTCGCAAATCCAAGCTAGTTTTGCAATTCAGATCCACTGGGACCCAGCTTAACACCACATTTTTTGCTTACATATAATTAACATTCTTAACCAGAAACGAGACTCGATCCCATCTGTTTGTACAGATTAAAGTTTTAAAAATCCTTCTAAAATCAAGGGGTCCACTTAATGTTTGTTTAAACATCAGAATTTCTAATAATTACAAGTCTAATGCATTTCTTGAAAACGCCTAGAAACTGGTGAAAAATGTCAAACTATTGAATCACTTTGCAGCTGGAGTATTGCATCCAATTCTGGACATCACACTTCTGGAAGAAGGTTTTAGAAAGATGCAGATAAGATTCATGAGAATGGTTCTAGGGATGAGGAACATTAGTTGCATAGAGTGAAATTGGGATTCTTCCCCATGCAGGGAAGCTTAAATCATGAAGGGTTTGGACAGAATAAATAGGGAGAAATTGTTCCCATTGGTGGAAGGATCGAGACCCAGAGGGCAGAGATTTAAGGTAATTTGCAAAAGCAGCAACGTTGACACAAGAGAAAACCTTTTCATGCAGCGAGTGCTTAGGATCTGCAACGTTCTGCCTGATAGGGTGGTGGAGGCAGATTCAACTGAAGAATACAGGACGGACTAGGATTACCTGAAGAGGTGGAATGTGGAGGGCTGCTGGAAGGCAGCAGGAGGAGTGGCACAAAGTGAATTGCACCTTCAGAGAGCCAGCACAGGCAATGAGCCAAATGACCTCCTTCTGTGCTAATAACCATTATGATTCTAAGATAGTCGTATCCATTTTATACATTTGGGCAGGTTTTATCCAAATACAATAACCAGCAACTGAACTTTTTAAAATGGAATCACAAGCAACTAAACTGACAACTACAATGTGAAATTTTATTATGTATGTTTGATTTTAAACCATAACCTGAGCCAGATGAACAGATGATGCTGGATCTGGAAGCAACATTATAACACTCCTCCGCTCCACCTCAAAGAATACTGTACTCATTCCAGCATGCAAGTAATTGCCTGCTTACTGCTGAACTAACAGCAATTAACTCTTCAAAACCCAATATGCATCACATATTTACTTAACATGACTCACTCGGTACAATCAAGAACAATTTTCAGCGATAGGAATCAGGAAATAGCTGTAACTTTATAGGTGGAAAAGGGCCAAGTTAAATCACAAGTCATGTAGGCTTCCTCCAATGTTAACTCATATGACACCTGCTTGGACAAAACATAGTTGGAATATTAGGTAATTGCTGATTTATGTTCTCAATAGTTAGTGGAATGTTCCAGTGTTTTCTTTAAAAAAAAAAGTGAAGGTCACAATGAATACTGTGAAAAAAGTCTGTCTTTGGTTCACAGGATGGTTTCAAATACGTTAAAACAGTTTTGACGTGCACCAGTTTAGATAAAGATAACAAAAATAGTGATTGCGATTGACAACGGGTTTAAATGCAACTCGCAAACAATAGACTTTAAAATTGAAGTGAGGGTTGCCCGATAGCATTTCTGAATCCAAAATCAAGTTCAAAACGAGAGAAATGGGATCGGCTTACTTGGCTGGGACAAAAACAACCAGGCGACTGAACATCGTATATTATGTTGATGAAGGGAGAAGAGGGGAATATAGAGAACTGTTTTATACAGTTTCAGAGAAGGATAGAAGTGGAAGTGATTTGATTTTTGGAAGGGGAAAGAAAATAATCTTAGTTATTTTTATAAGCTACATCACTGAATAAATAGGATACATTGTTAAAACTGTTTCCATAGGCAAGGGATCGCTGAAAACAGCTTTTAACAATTTCAACTGACTTGGATTTCTGTTGTGGCAAAATAATTCCCACTTGGGTTTGAAGGAAAACATCTCTGAACTTTATCATTGTTTCCTTGCCATAAATCAGGCCTAAAGATGTGACATAATTTTACACACTGCCGGCTGTGCCAACATCTCTGAATACAATGTTCAGCAGGGAAAGAAAACAATTAAAATTTTTATTGGCGACCTCAATCATCTTCAGATAATGCCATGATGACTATCTTTCACACTGCAGCAAATGCCAGTCATCTGATTAGGGCTAAATATGGAGCAAGGGCCACAATGCTCGCTGATAAGACTCCAGAAGATTGAGGGCATTAATCAATGGCCACAACCCCACCCCCCCAAGCAACATTTACTAAAAACATCACAACTGTTTACCTGTTGCATAAATTCCAATAATATTTGGGCGGCACGGTAACACAGTGGTTAGCACTGCTCCTTCACAGCTCCAGGGACCTGGGTTCGATTCCCGGCTTGGGTCACTGTCTGTGTGGAGTTTGCACATTCTCCTCGTGTCTGCGTGGGTTTCCTCCGGGTGCTCCGGTTTCCTCCCACAGTCCAAAGATGTGCGGGTTAGGTTGATTGGCCAAGCTAAAATTGCCCTTAGTGTCCTGGGATGCGTAGGTTAGAGGGATTAGTGGGTAAATATGTAGGGATATGGGGGTAGGGCCTGGGTGGGATTGTGGTCGGTGCAGACTCGATGGGCCGAATGGCCTCTTTCTGCACTGTAGGGTTTCTAAGATTTATTATCCTATCATTAGAGACAGGTAAATGGCTGGAAGTAAAATAAATATAGGTTTTAATTTCTTTACAAAATAGCTAGGGGTCAAGCCAGCATCTGACGGTGATAAAAGTGGTATCTGTGATCTGTGCAGAACGTTATGAGCTGTCATTTAGCTTAACTGTACCTTCTAAGTGCTCTGCTCGCTCTATTGAGTGTTAGAATAAGAACCAGCCCTGATGATTGTAACCCAACAGCTATTTTGAAGCACGCAAAGTCTCAAAAGAATTTTTTGTTTGATACTCAAGTGATCTATGAAAAAGAAAGTCTCTTTAAAAAGGTCAATTTTTGTATTCAGCTTTTGAATCTTACATGTATACATTTATAGAATTAGACATTATTCAGGTTTCTCCAATTTCTAGGATCGACATTTAACACATTGTAGAAACATTAAAGTTTCAGTAAATAGTTTAATATTGTTTACACCAGAAACATTGGCAACACATTTAAATGTCAATTGCTCATGTGCAATATGAAATAGCAAATCAGATATACAATTATCACCTGTGATATTTGTCTTAATATTCTTACCTGAACAGAAATATTAATGATCTTACTTTTAAACGTTATAGCGGAAGTGAATGTTCCTTTCAAAACAGCAGCCAAAAATCACCCCCTTCCCCACACCCACGGATCAAAGTCAATTGTACACTTTTAAGCCTTTTTAAAAAAAACATGCAACAGTTGCAAAAGACTCAACAGCTCATTTACAAATTTGCTATTTATAATGAATGTACTGATACACTGAATGACCTTTATAAAAACAAACAAAAGGCAATTTTTATATAGACATAAGATAATTGACAATTGGTTTAAAAATGTTTGTTTACCAGTTTGTACATTCTTAATTTTGGTGTGTGAATCTAATGGTCTGATCATACTACCAAACAAAAATATTTTGTGCGATCTGGTAAAAGGCCTGCCAAAAGGTAGGCAGGCAAAGTAACCGAACCATTATTTATAGACATACTGGTTTATTTAGCCAAATTAGCTTCTCCAAAATCAACAAGGACTGGTGCAGAATAATTGATAAGTTACTCACTGCCTTTAGGGATATGTTTGTATAAAATCCTTTATTTTAAATTGCACTTAAATTCAAGATGTGTCTTGTATTATGTGACTTACTAAGCTGCTTTCCCTGCTCAACTTTATTTCCGAATGCTGTATTCTAGATAATACTAATGCAGCTTTTACGTGGGAGCTACAGTTTTATAAACGTGGTAGATAGCAAAGGCAGCAGCTACCCAAAGTGATCAGCGATTGCTAAAACTCCAAAGATCTAACCCTTTTCAGTTTATCGGACACAAATAGTTACTACGACACCACCTTTTAACTGCACATTTTCACCAGTCACACCCCTAAATCTGTGAGAAATTATGAACTCTGCAACTAATTGGATAAAGCAGCTGTGCTAACGTGTGAATATTTTTACAACATATTTCACTAACATTCTAAAGTTTATTTTCTTTCTTTCCCGTCAGATAACAGAGCAAAGCATGAAAAAAAATCTATATAACATTCCTCACCTTAGCCTTCATGCAGTCAAGAGGTCAGAAATGATGGATTAATGATTACGCAGCTTAACAATTCTTTTCATTAAATCCCAAAAATATATTTATAAAAAGTTCAACTGTGTGGTCAAAGTTGAAAAGGGAGTACTATCCATTCTTACTTTAAAGTACCAGTGAACACAACAATAAAGTGAATACTGCAGATTTAAAACTTCACTGTATGGCTGAAAAAACCTGGGCCATTTTGTTTTCGTTTTTAACTAAAACCAGAAGCACAAAGTTTTTGTTAGGCTTCACCATGGATCGGAATAAAGACTTTATCAGGTGCGAAGAATTGTTCATTCTGGATAAGTTGCATGTAAAAACAGATCATGCCCCATCAACAAAGCAAAGGTAAACAGACTGTATTGAAAAAAAGAATCAAACCCAAAGACATGAATACATACATTGGCTAAAGACTTTAGATAACAATTTTTTAAAAATTGACCATGTCGCACTCAATCTCCTAGTGTTCCATAAAATACAATTAGCACCCGACAGTTCATACACTGGAATAACCACAAATACACCAAATTTCAATTTAAACTGCCCACTGCAGTTAAAAGTACATTGTTTTTGTTTGACATGTTTCAACTACAAAAAGCTTTACATCATTTTCGCCCTGCATACTAAAATTTCTCATTCACAGAATACTTGGGGGTCAAAGGCAAAACTTGGAAACACCAAGCACAGCAACCGTGGTCAATTATTCTCACATTCAAAGTACAAATCAATATTTTTTTTTCCATGGAGATTTCTTACAATTGCACAATGCAGGCTACTCAACACAAGAGAGAAGGTATCGGTGGGACAAGTAGTCAACAAAGCCTACAGGGACAGCATTGTTAGCAGTCAATCTAAACTGCTCTATTATGTTTTTTTGCAACTTAAATAGGTTTCATCGTGGGTGCTAACTTTAGATTTCACCACCGGAGTTTTTTTTTAAAAAACTGTGCTGTAAAATTCTATATTTTAGTGTCAAACTGACAGGGGTGTGTATAAATTTCATGACAGACTTGAATTAGTATGGGACATTCTAGAGGTCTACAACTGCTAAGGACTCCTCCAATAAATTGGCTCTTTTGATAGTTTTCCAAACTGTGGTCTTGATTGCAATTCATTCAACAGTTGCTACCCTATCGGATACCCGTAAATAGCCCTTGGTTTTGTTGAGATCAATTTCTGCCTTGTGAATTTTGCAGGACAGCGCTGTCCCTTAGAAGAAATAAGACAACACACAGTGCATTGACCTGGACAACAAGCTTACAATATTTTCATGCAATGCTGAAGTGGACATCCACTAACACAGATCTGGATTCGTCAAGAGCAACAACAAATTGCAGACCAATGACAACCCGCTTATTAAGGAGCATTGCCCTACTGTTGCAGAAGACACAAGTGGTTTCATTTCAGTGTAACCTCAGTTTTGCTAACTTTTGAAAGGGAAGTGAAATAAAACTGCAATCTTTTCAGTTAACCAGAGAAATTGAAGCCTTAAAATGCAGCAATATTTTGATAGAGGAGCTCAAATCTTATGATTTAAAAGCCTTCCTGTATCAAAAAGATGCTGACAACATGCAATGATATGCAACCACACTAACTCAAAAAGGCAACTGGTAATAGCCTGTACAGAGAATGAATTAACCATTTCCAACCATGGAACATTCAAGTGAATACTGGACAGAAAGGCTGGCTTATATCAATACTATGTGTATCTTAGTATTTGTAGAAGGGTTCCTAAAAACTTCATGACATTTTTCATGGTTCTACCGCACTAGTATTCACATTAACCAAGACTAAAAGGAAACTGCTCACACTTAATTAGCCCACACATACAAGTATTTGGAAAAATACATGCAGCAGCAAAAAAATGTACAGTACGAGGAAAATTAGCCCTCCATACGTAGCTTCATGCGCCGATGCAACATGAAGGACAGATAAAAATACTAAACCTTTGATTACTTGAACAGACTTGACACAGTTCACCATACGTGCTTGCAAGCTGTAAAAGTAGTGAGTAAAAGGTGGTTTTGTCGCAGGACTTTTGGGGGAGTGAGAATAGATTTTGTTATGTACCCAGGGCCCAAAATGATTCAGACTTTGTGGGGAAAGTATTACATGTATATTAAACGTGAACCCTTCCCTTGAGTTGTTTAGGAAAACGTTAGCTGAGTCTGAGACCATCCGTTTGCTTTGCTCTGAAACTCACATTTCTACCCTCAAATGCAACAAAATAACGGGCAAACTTCAAAAGCTGTATTGCTGTGTATACTAGATAGGTCATAATACAGGTAAACTATGAAGCAGTGTACTGTACGACCAGTATATCCATATTATATGCATATTGGCTGTGAAGCATCACAACACTGTTCAAATCAAGTGCTAAATCTTGGTGACTATAAAAATTGTGGAAAAGGTCAAGAATACAGCAAAATTAGGGAAAAGACTTTCCACCCAGAAAACCAATCAAGTAGTTTTCTTCAAATATACAAAACACTTGTGTAGGGAGAAGACCTTTTAATCTTTCTACATTTTGACTCAATTTGCTTTCTTTTTGTATTTCTGTCTTTGGTTTTATTTTTCTTTCCATCCTTTGTTGTCATAGGTTATGCTGCTTAAGAGTTCTCAATCTTATGGCCTAACTTTTTTTTTTACATCTTTCTTTCCATTATTCATCAGCTTCCCCCCTCCCAACCCCTCCCCTCAATTCTCCCTCCCACCTTTAAGATTTCACAGTCTGACTTCCGTCAATCACTGAATTCGACCGGGATATGAAGGAAAATGCTCGATATGTAGCATTTACAGGCTTTTGCAATGACGAACATGTTTTAGCAAACCAAAGGTGCGCGATAACGAGCGGGAAAAACCAAGTCTGTAATTGGCACCTATTTCTTCAGATTGGGATTCCCCGGGTCCTACACCTGCCACTTTGAGCACAAAAAGAGTTCATCATAAAGAAAATACTAAACTGTGTATTAAATACACAATAGCATCGGAAATGCACACTATTTTAAAAAAAAAATCATGCTCATGATTTTGCTAGACTCCCACTCCCCACAAAAAAACCGTACTTCTCACATTAACATACATCCATTTAATTGTGAGGAAACCTCGATCCAGCACTGAAATTCTTTACAGGTTTTTTAAAAAAAAATTCTAAATGGCTACGATTCCTCTATTACCAGAAACACATACTGCAGTCTTAGTAAAATTGCTTTTATATATAATGACAATAATGCATTTTATATTTTGTACAGTGTATGCAACAATTTCCATTCAGTCAGACCATGGCCCGGTAAGGGCCCTGCATCTTCAGGAACTGGATGATGAAGGACGGACCACCAGCTACAATCTGTGGTGGGAGGTGGCTGAGTGGGCAGTTCTCAATGCTCATGATGGACAATTTGCTGCAGAGTGCCAGCTCAAAGGGAAGGCTGTGTAGGTTTGGATTATCATTTAAATACAACTCCTCCAGATTTTCCAGTGTACCTGCAAAAAAAAAAAAATCCAAGTGTTCAATTAATGCAATTAATCTCATACTGGATACGCAACTTATATAAAAACGTAAGACTGCACAGACTTGGAAACAAATACCATAATTTGTTCTAAAACCATTCTCAACTCCTGGGGAGAAACTAACAAAGAACTTAATGGATCACTTATTTTTCTTTAAGTACAACACTTAACCAGCTAACTCAAATCAATGGGCGTGTGTCAAAGACGAGAGGTTAGGGTTTATAACAGTAAGTTCAGTAAGGAAGTAGATGAGTAAAGTAGACAGCCATAACACAAACTTTAACAAATCAATACAGATTAATTTAAACGCATAGCCAATGTTAATATTTTTGAGAATAATGTATGAAATCACCTGGTTTTGACCATAGGAGAGCATATTAATAAATCTAAATTAAAATGGCCTCATTATTTAAAACAACAGGTTTTTTGAAATTCTGCAAAAATCATTATTTAAAGCAACTATTTTGTTTAATTATTTGTCCATTCTACCACACATTAATTTAAGTGAAATCAGGAGATCAGCTAAGTCAGGTGTCTGTATCTTACTTTGTGTGTTTTTCAATACATCATTTCAGTTGCTACACAAAAACCATGTTTTCTACAATGGAATAAGGGCTCTCTTTTGGAATGCAGGTCAAGGTCTTCTTGAAGTGTGTCAATATTTGAAGGTTGCCTGGAATGTGCGAATACCTGTAGTGGGCCCTTCACACAAAGTTTGAAACAGCTGCCCTCAGTTCAATCCATAAAATTACTTATGACAGTTGGAGGAAAATAAAGTAGTGATTCCACACTGAATTATGAATGCAGAGCAAAGGGACAACGAAGAAAGTTGAAAGAGCTGCAAAAAGGAATCAGAAAAAAAGCTTGCAAGGGATATTGAACATTTGGACAATAGGTAGAGGTAAATTCACCATAGTCCCAGATGGCCAAAGGCTGCTCTGCTCCGTGAAGGGGAGAGCTGACTCATGGTGATTTAACCTGAGAATTACCACATCTCAGGTGAAGGACAAGGTTAAGACGAAAGGACCTTCATGAATAACCTCGTCCGGTACAGGAATTGAACCCGCACTGTTGGTGTCGCTCCACTTCACGAACTAGCTGTCCAACTAGCTAACCAACCATGACAGTCAGAGGAAGGCCTCTAGTCTATCTAGTCTGTCCCACGCAATTGCAATCCCTTGCTTCTCCCTTCTCCTGTGAGGAATGATAAAAATGGAGATTAATTTGAAGGAAAAAAATGTGGAAAATTCCTTTCTGACTCAAGTGATCAAAATTGTTTTCTAAATTCTGCTCTTGCTTGAAGGAATTCAGCAGATCAGTGTCCACCACAAAACATGGCAAAACCCTTTCCAGAGGTTCACTATTGGGAAAATAACTCTCCTAATATCTAACCTAGATCTGGCCATACACAATTTAAAATTGGGATCCCCGTGTTCCTTAATTATTCATATGTGAGTGACTCTTAATTGCCCCTGAAATGGCCTACTAAGCCACTCAGTTCAAGGGTAATTATTGGTGGGCAACAATGCTGGCCTTGCGAGTGACACCCACATCCCACCAAATATATTAAAAAATTAGAATAAACTGTCAACTGAAACACAATTCAATTGATTCATTCTCTTATGAACTTCTGCTGCATTACCTCTGCTGACTCCCCAGGGTCAACACTCTGCCCCTCGGTGATTTCATCCAAAATCACAGCATTAATTTTAAAATTTACATGGATGCCACCCAGCTCTACCTCATCGCCATCTCTTTTAACTCCTCCACCATTGAAAATTATCAGACTGCTTATCTGACATCCAATACTGAATGAGCTGAAAGTTGCGCCAATTAAATATTGGGAAGTCATTGTTTTTGGTCCCCGTTCCAAACTCCATTGCCTAGCTTTCAACTCCATCCCCCTCTCAGGCAACAGTTTGAGATTTAAACCATCTGTTTGCAATCTTGGCGTCAACATTTGATCACGAATTGAGCGCCCTATCACATATTCACGCCATCATTCAGACTGCCATTTTCCATCTCTGTATCATCCACCTCCACTCCTGTCTCAGCTCATCTGCTGCTGAAACCTTCATTTGAATCTTTGTTACTTCTCGACTTGACAATACCAACACACTCTTGGCTGTTCACGCACATTCCACCATCTGTACTTTTGAGGTCATCCAAAATGCTGCTACCCTTGTCTTATTCACACCAAGCCCCATTCACTGACCACCTCTGTCTTTCTCACCTCCACTGATCAAGCAATATCTTAATTTAAAATCCTCATCCTTGTTTTCAAATCCCTCTACAGCCTCGTTTCCCCCTCATTTCCTCCAACTCCACAACCCTCAGAGATGAAACTGATTCTGGTCTCTTTAGCATTTCTGATTTTAATCGCTCCACCACTGGCATTCTTGTCTTCAGTTACCTGGGACTGAACGTCTAGAATCCCCCCTCGAAATCCTTCTGCCTCACCACCTCTTTTTCCTTCTTTTAAGTCAAGCCTATCTCTTTGACAAAGCTTTTGGTCACCTACCTCAATATCTCATGTGGTTTGCTGTCACATTTAATTTTATGATACCACTATGAAGATAACAAAGATGGTTTGTACTGGAAATTATTCATGACCCTCCTTTAAACCCTTTCCAAATCCTCAATATTATCCAGCACAGGGAAATCAAAAACGGACTGAGTATTCCAACTGAGGCCTGACTAAAATAGAATGCTTCTTCTTGCAACCAACTGGCCTATAATGTGCCACAATACCCTATTTGTTCTAGCGATTGCTTCGCACTCATCAAGGTCAACACGAAAGGTTTTTTTTCAATAAATTTAAGAGAATAGGTTAGCCAAGTGTAATTTGGGCCCCCTAATGACTGATGCAGGTAATAGTGTAACTGGAAATCAGGAAATGGCAGATTTACTAAAGAGCTACTTTGCAGTCTCCACAGTAGAGGAAAAGGACAAAATATCAGAGATAGAGAGATATATTAAAAGAAAAAAATGGAGAAACTAATGAGATGGTTTAGTAGCCTGGGGCAGAGAAGTGGTGGGTAGAATCATAGAATACCTACAGTATAGGAGGCGGCTATTTGGCCCATTAAGCCTACACCAACAACAATCCCACTCAGGGCCTATCCCCATAACCCCATGAATTTGCCCTGCCCTGCTAGGGGACAATTTTAGCACAGCCAATCCATCTAACCTGCACATCTTTGGACTGTCGGAGGAAACCGGAGCACCTGGAGGAAACCCATGCAGACAAAGGGAGAACATGCAAACTCCACAGAGTCACCCGAGGCAGGAATTGAACCTAGGTCCCTGGCACTGTGAGGCAGCAGTGCTAACCACTGTACTATCCTTCATGTCTAACAAATCTAGCTAAACTTTGAAGAGGTAAGAAAGATCACTTTTTGATCCCGTGGGCATCACTAGCTAGGCCAACATTTTTATTGCCCATCCCTAATTGCCCTTGTGAAGTATTTCAGGGAGTGCCTGTGGATAGTTATATGGACTTCTGGAAGGTATTCAACAAGATGCCACATGTCAGACTTACAAAAATGACTGCACATGGAATTGGAGGCAACCTATTGACTTGGACAGGGAACTGATTAGGAGGTATAGAACATAGAACATAGAAAGCCACAGCACAAACAGGCCCTTCGGCCCACAAGTTGCGCCGATCACATCCCCACCTCTAGGCCTATCTATAGCCCTCAATCCCATTAAATCCCATGTACTCATCCAGAAGTCTCTTAAAAGACCCCAACGAGTTTGCCTCCACCACCACCGACGTCAGCCGATTCCACTCACCCACCACCCTCAGTGAAAAACTTACCCCTGACATCTCCTCTGTACCTACCCCCCAGCACCTTAAACCTGTGTCCTCTCGTAGCAACCATTTCAGCCCTTGGAAATAGCCTCTGAGAGTCTACCCTATCCAGACCTCTCAACATCTTGTAAACCTCTATCAGGTCACCTCTCATCCTTCGTCTCTCCAGGGAGAAGAGACCAAGCTCCCTCAACCTATCCTCATAAGGCATGCCCCCCAATCCAGGCAACATCCTTGTAAATCTCCTCTGCACCCTTTCAATGGCTTCAACATCTTTCCTGTAATGAGGTGACCAGAACTGCGCGCAGTACTCCAAGTGGGGTCTAACCAGGGTCCTATAAAGCTGCAGCATTATCTCCCGACTCCTAAACTCAATCCCTCGATTAATGAAGGCCAGTACGCCGTACGCCTTCTTGACCGCATCCTCCACCTGCGAGGCCGATTTAAGAGTCCTATGGACCCGGACCCCAAGGTCCTTCTGATCCTCTACACTGCTAAGAATGGTACCCTTCATATTATACTGCTGCTTCATCCCATTGGATCTGCCAAAATGGATCACCACACACTTATCCGGGTTGAAGTCCATCTGCCACTTCTCCGCCCAGTCTTGCATTCTATCTATGTCTCGCTGCAACTTCTGACATCCCTCCAAACTATCCACAACACCACCTACCTTGGTGTCGTCAGCAAACTTACCAACCCATCCCTCCACTTCCTCATCCAGGTCATTTATGAAAATGACAAACAGCAAGGGTCCCAGAACAGAGGCAATAGCAATCATTATGGGCGGCACGGTAGCAGAGTGGTTAGCACTGCTGCTTCACAGCTCCAGGGACCTGGGTTCGATTCCCGGCTTGGGTCACGGTGTGTGGAGTTTGCACATTCTCCTCGTGTCAGCGTGGGTTTCCTCCAGGTGCTCCGGTTTCCTCCCACAGTCCAAAGATGTGCAGGTTAGGTTGATTGGCTATGCTAAAATTACCCTTGGCGTCCTGAGATGCGTAGGTTAGAGGGATTAGTGGGTAAATATATGTAGGGATATGGGGGTAAGGCCTGGGTGGGATTGTGGTCGGTGCAGACGTGATGGGCTGAATGGCCTCTTTCTGTACTGTAGGGTTTTTATGATTCTATGATGATTTCTATGATAATGTTCTCAAATTGGCAGGATGATGGTGGATCTACAGGAATCTATACCGGGCTTCAACTTTTCAATATAGCTACACTGAGCTCAATCTGGGAAATGAGAGGTCTCCCACTTTGGATCTAGAAATATTCTTGATCGGTAAGGGAATTAGGGGTTATAGGGATCAGGCGGGTAAGTGGAACTGATCCACTTCAGATCAGCCATGATCTTATTGAATGGCGGGGCAGGATCGAGGGGCTAGATGGCCTACTCCTGCTCCTATTTCTTATGTTCTTATATAGACCAGAGTATATTTTTTAACTGGCAGGCTAGGAACTATGGATGAGCAAAGAAATGAGGGTCCAAGTACAGAAATCATGAAAAGCTAGTGGACTTGAAAAAAGGTAATTAAAATGGCTAATAGAACATTGGTCTTTGTCTTAAGCAGGCTGGAGGTTATTTTAAAGCTATACAAAGCTCTGGCTAGACATTGCCTGGAGTACAAAATTCAATTTTGAACGCCAACTCAAGGAGGGTATATTGGCCTTGAAGGGGCGGAGGAGGGTGTGGAGATTCATGAGAATATTAGGGCTAAAAAGGCTAAATTATGAGGGTAGAATGCATTTATAGGTTTGTATTTCCTTGAATACATAACTAAAACTGGAGTAGGCCATTTGGCCCTTCAAGCCTGTTCCATCATTCATTATGATCATGGCTGATCATCCAGCTCAGTAAGCTGTTCCCACCTTCCCTTCATAACCATTGATCCCCTTTGCCCTAAAGCTAACGTCTTCTTGAAAACATGCATGTTTTGGCCTCAGCTCCTTTTTGTGGTCGAGAATTCCACATGCTCACCAGTCTGGGTGAAAACGTTTTTCCTCATGTCAGTCCTAAGTAGCTTACACTGTATCCTCGGACTCTGACCCCTGGTTCTGGACTCCCCCACCAAAGATGTGCAGGTTAGGTGGATTGGCCATGAGAAATTGCCCCTTAGCATCAGGGGGACTAGCAGGGTAAATATGTGAGGTTACGGGAATGGGGTTGGCCAGGCTAAGTTGGCCCTTAGTGCCAGGGGGACTAGCAGGGTAAGTAAGGGGATTACAGGAATAGGGCATGGATAGGATTGTTCTTAGTGCAGGTTCGATGGGACAAATGGCCTCTTTCTGTACTGTAAGGATTCTATGATTCTAACATTGTTCCCGAATCTTCCCGGTCTAGTCCTGCTAGAATTTTATAGCTTTCTACAAGACTCTCCCTCATTCTTCTCAAGTCCAGTGAATATAATCCTAACCGACTCAATCTTTCCTCGTATGCAAAATTATGAGGTGATCCTGTTGAGATATTTAGGATGAAAGGATTTGATACTGTTGATAGAGAAAGGCTATTTCTCCTGATGAGTTACACAGAAGAAAGAAACAGAATAAAATTAGAGCTAAGCTGTTCAGGGATCATGTCAAAAATAACTTATTCTCTCAAAGTGTGCTGAAAATCTGAATACCTGCCTCACCAGACTGATTCCTGGGATGGCAGTATTGTTGTATGGGGAGAGATGGGTCAACTAGCCCTGTATTCATTAGGAGGAAGCAACCTTATTTAAATGTTTAAAATTCTGACAGGGCAGGACAGACTGGATGCAGGGATGATGTTTCCTCTGACCGGGGCATTACAGATGAACAGAGTGAGACCCTCCCCGACCAGTGTCAGAGATCCCCCTGCCCCCCCACATTGGCGAGAGACTACCTCACACCGGGACAAAGAGATCACCATCTAAATGAGTAAATAAAATGTTACAACAAAAAGGCGGGCATCACTAAAACCTGAAAAAAAGTGAAAACTGGGTTGCTTCAATCCAGTTCTCAGTTACTACAGGTCAACTCTAAACTGAGTCTAATTTAACAGCGATTCCAAATCTCACTCGAGTGAGAAGAGGTGCTTGTACAGGAAATGAAACAGATGTTTAATTGGGCAGCAAGAAGTGAGGACAGGAATTATTGCTGGGGCAGAATGGAGGCACATAAAATAGGAGTGCTGACTGGGATGATCTGTAATCTCAAGTGTTCCATTTTCCTGCAATAGCATTTGCCATTATAAAGGGCACGACATCTAAAATTACTATGAAAAGGCACAATGAATGGAATTTTCATATATATTAATTCAGGGTACAATATTGCAGGGTTGTGCAATATAAGCCGTGAACTTACCAATCTCTTCAGGTAAGTGAGTAAGTAAATTTTCTCCCAAGCCAAGGTGAGTCAGACTGGTTAGGTGACCGATCCCTCTAGGAAGTGTAGTCAGTTGATTGTTAGTCAAGACCAGTTTCTGTTGGAGAAATATTTATAGTCTCAAGCACGTGTACACAAAACCCACAAAATAACTCTAGATGGTGTTTCAGGGGTCAGAAATTACACAAGTGAATCAATCTCCACCAAGACAAATGGGTATCCTACTTCCTAACAATATTCCTTCCTAAATTAATTTGTATTCATTTGGGATGTGATTGGGAACTGAGATGACTATATTTAAATTCAGCCAAGCTTGTGCTGAATAACTTAATCAGAAGATTTTAAATGAAATTCAAGCTCCACACCTCAACATAAAAACGCAGCACATAATAAGAAATTATAAAGCATCTTACAGCTTTTTGCAGTTAACTGGAAATGAACTGCAACATTGCACTATTGAAAGATTACATGTACATTAGAGTAAAGGCTGAAGTATTGACAGAAGGCTGCAGAGATTTGAATATTAATGAAGGTCAAACATCCTATTTGGGTAAGAGTTCAAAACTACAAAATGCAACTTGTAACTAACCACAGCATTAATATAATTGGAACTGTTTTTCCAAAATTGATCATAGTTTTCTTTACACAAAGGAAACACAAATCATTGCAGAACAGTTAGCCGAGTAGAACATTTGGTTCACTGCCAAAAATGTTAAAACATTCAGAGACAGGGTAATCAAATGCCTCAGCAACAAGGATTTAAATCTAACTGAAGACATAGCAGTGCAAATACATTATAATTGGAAGGCCTGCTCAGGAGTGCCAGAATATCTCTTGTATCAGAAATTATATTTGCCATCTTACCATATACTGCTAAAGTCAGCTTTGTACACTGCATCAGTGTAACTACATTGTCATGTTTCTGTAAGAATGCAAGTTTAACCAAAGTGCACTTTGACATAAATAACTCTCAAATGACGTGCCGTAGGATTTGAAAAACATTTTAAAAGACATCAATCAGTTAAGCAATAGTGCAGGCTTGGGTTTGAGGTCAGAAACTAGGACACTGCAAGGAACACAAAACCTTTTGATTCTGTGCAGAATTTCTAGTGAAAGCAGCAGAGTTCCATTATGTTTCAAACTAGAAAATGCCTTTTTTTTAAATTTAATATGATTTTAGATGGAATTCAAAAACCTGTGGCTGAGAGAAAGCGCTGATATCGGTGCTGCAATTAAAAAAATGTACAAAACAGACATGGGGAAGTCACTGATCCTAGCTGATTGCTAAATAATGACGCAGAAATTACAACACAACAGACTGTTCAAACCATTGTTAACCTCCAATTCCATATGCCTTTATTCTGCTTTCCTTCAATCAATTCTTAAATCCAGGGATCGTTGCAGGCTCAATCGCTGAAACAAGTTTCCATAGAAACCATAGAAACCATAGAAACCCTACAGTGCAGAAGGAGGCCATTCGGCCCATCGAGTCTGCACCGACCACAATCCCACCCAGGCCCTACCCCTACATATTTTACCCGCTAATCCCTCTAACCTACACATCCCAGGACTCTAAGGGGCAATTTTTTAACCTGGCCAATCAACCTAACCCGCACATCTTTGGACTGTGGGAGGAAACCGGAGCACCCGGAGGAAACCCACGCAGACACGAGGAGAATGTGCAAACTCCACACAGACAGTGACCCGAGCCGGGAATCGAACCCGGGACCCTGGAGCTGTGAAGCAGCAGTGCTAACCACTGTGCTACCGTTTCTGCCTTCCACAGCCTCTCAACTCTTGGTGCAAATTTTTCCTGCTGTCAGTTTGAAAATCTCAATCATTTATTGGCTCAGTGAGTGCACCCTATCATTTGAGTACGGTGATCATGGGTTTGACTCCTAAACCAGAGGCCTGAGCACAATCTGGATGGCTGACAGGACCGCCATGGCGGGGGGGGGGGGGGGGGGGCGTGCCGGAATTATGGACGTTTGGATGTGCTGTTAAATTAGGTCTTTCTATCCTCTGAGGTTGATGTAAAATACTCCAAGAACTAGTCAAAGAGGAATGGAGGAACTTTTCTGCTGCTGTGGTCAATGTGAATCTCCCAATTAAAATCACCAAAAGAGGTGAAATTGTTTGTTTTCTGCCACTGTTGCTCCTGAGACAATACTATGCCCAAATTGGCTGCTATGTTGAGCTTCATTAGCTGTGAAGTGCTTTACATCTTGTGGTTGTGAATTTACAAATTCAACTGCTGAAATAACTCCAGTTCTGTGCTTTACAGAATTTTAAACACCGTCTAATTCTCCTAATGTCCTTTATTGAAATGAAAACGCATAGGTTTCTACTGTCTTTCTACATGTCTGTATTTCCTCATACCAAGGAGTATCTTAATGCATCTGTGCTACACAACCTATTGCCTCAACATCCTTCCTACAGTGTGGAGCCCAAAATTGCATTGTGGTCCGATTAAACTTTTATATAGATTCACCAGAACATCTCAATCATGTTCAAAACTTGTCATAAAACCCGGAAATATTTTTTAAAAGACCATAATCATGAGGTGGTGCTTCTCATATTTTCAAATTAAAATTCTCAAATCTCTCCAATCTTTTAACAGTATAGGGAACCGTGCATCAAGCCTCCTTTGAAGAATACCGCAGTAAAAACATCATTAGTCCAATGGCACACTATTGCACAAGGGTGCAATTTCAGTTCTTAAAAAAGATGCCAGTCCTCATAAGGCATTTTCATGGTAAACACAACCTTAAAATGCTGGAATCAAGTCCAAATGTCATCATTGTTTATTTCTACCCACTCATACCCTAAAAAAAAGCTTGCATTTATATAATGCCATTCATGAGCTCAGGACGTTACAAGCCCTTTGCAGCTGATGATATACTTTTGAAGAGTTGTCACTGTTGTAGCGTAAGAAACACAGCAACCAATTTGCACAAAGCAAGCTCTCACAATGTCAGTGTGATAACGACCAGATGATTTATTTTTGTGATGCGGATTGAGGGATAAATATTTGGCCAGGCCACCAGGAATATTTCGTGCTTTTCTTTGATCTAGTGTTATGGTATCTTTTTTGTCCACTTGGGAGAGTAGGTTTAGTTTAATGTCTCATTCAAAAGATAGCATTCACTTCAGAAATGCAACACTCCCTCAAGTCCCACACTCGTGTGTGAACCCAGATCTTTTAGTGCGCAAACAGGAGTGAGACTTGAGGCTACAGCTTTTGAGTTAGTCAGTAGGGAAATTTTTGACCAATCGAACCACAGCTGATAAACTCTTCAGTGCACTCCCTTTAACGGTCACTCAGAATTGTGTTTCTCCTTTGAAATAATACTTTAGACATCATTTAGTAATTAGCAATTATCAACTACCAAATGAAGCTTCTATATAAACTTTGGAAACTTTCATTGGAATCACTACACGGGGATAAAAAGAAATGTATTAAATCATAGTTTCCATGTATTTGCTCAAGAACTGAATAGTGAATTCCCCATGTCGCCTTCACATGCAAGTTCCACATTTTGAAGAAAGAATTTTAAAATCTAAAACCAAGTTTGAATTTACATTTTTTCAATCTATTAGCATATTTATGGCATCACTTAGACCATCTATTTCCACCTGTATACCACCACCTTACTTTGCCTGTCTCAGCCAGTCAGCTGCTAAAACCCTCTTCCTGCCTTCACGACCTCTGGGCTGGACTATTCCAGGAGTAGCTGGTCTTCCACAATCTAAACTTGAGGTCTTCCAAAATCCACTTCCAAGCCTTAAACCCGCAGCAAGTCCCAATCATCTATCAACCCTGTGCTCACTGACCTAAACAGGCTCCCCATCAAGCAACACCTCTGACATGTCCTCAAGAAGTAAAAAATAACAATGTAAATCAAACTTCATTATTAAAATCAGCTAAAAAGAAATTAATTTTGCTGAACCAAGGAATAACCACTACAAGTCACCTGATGCCTGGAATTGTAAGGTGACCACTGAGGCATTGTATGCATTGCAGTGAAGATATGCTCTGTGTTGCTCACATTTGGGACTGTCAAGGTCCATTTCAAAATGAATTATTGGACACAATTTGCATTTTTATAAGCTTATTAGCTGGTAAAAGTAGGGAAAATCCTAAGATATTCTATAAGTATATCAATGTGAAGAGGATAACCAGGGAAAGAGTCGGGCCCATAAGGGACCAAGGGGGAAATTTATGGGTAGAGACAGAGAACATTGGTAGGGTGTTAAACAAATATTTCACATCTGTCTTCACCCATGAGAATGAGGAAGTAATTATGGAACTCTGGGAGAGAGACTGTGAAGCTCTAGAGAAAATCATAGGGAATGACAAGATATTGGAGGGCTTAAAAATGGACAAATCTCCAAGTCCGAATGAATTGTGTCCCAGGCTGTTGTGGGAGGCAAGGGAGGAAATTGCAGGGATTCTGACCCAAATTTTTAATTCCTCCCTGGCCACCGGGGAGGTGCCACAGAACTGGAGAACAGCTAATATGGTCCCACTACTTAAGAAAGGTTGTAGAGACAAGCCAGGGAACTACAGACCAGTGAGTCTCCCATCTGTGATTGGGAAACTATTGGAGAAGATTCTGAAGGAGAGAATCTATGTCCATTTGGAGAGGCAAGGTTTGATCAGGGATAGTCAGCATGGTTTTATCAGAGGGAGGTCATGCCTAACAAATTTGAATGAATTTTTTGAGCATTTAACCAAGTGTGTGGGTGAGGGTAGTGTGGTTGATATAGTTTACATGGATTTCAGCAAAGCCTTTGACCAAGTCCCACATGGGAGAGTTATTAAGAAGGCTAATGCACTTGGGATACAGGGTGATCTGACAGGGTGGATTCATAATTGGCTTAGCAGTAGGAGACAGAGGGTGGTGACAGACGGCTGCTTTAGTGACTGGAGGCCAGTGACCAGTGGCGTACCACAGGGATCCATGCTGGGCCCCCTATTGTTTGTCATTTATATAAATGACATAGATGACTATGCTGGGGGTAGGACCAGTGAGTTTGCCAATGACACAAAGATTAGCCAGGTGATTAACAGTGAGGTTGAGCGTCTTGGGTTACAGGAAGATATAGACGAGATGGTCAAATGGGCGGATAAGTGGCAGATGGAATTTAACCCTGAAAAGTATGAGCTGATGCACTTTGGAATGAGCAATTTGACCAGGAAGTATACTATGAAAAGTCTGTCACTGGGAAGTTCCGAAGAACAAAAGGATCTTGGCGTGTTTGTCCATAGATCTCTGAAGATGGAAAGGCAGGTTAATAGGGTGGTGAAAAAGGCATATGGCATACTCGCCTTTATCAATTGGGGTATAGATTACAAAAGCAGAAGGGTCATGATGGAGTTGTATAGAACTTTGGTGAGGCCACAGATGAAGCACTGCGTGCAGTTCTGATCGCCACATTACAGGAAGAATGTGAACGCACTGGAGGGGGTGTAGAGGAGATTTACCAGGATGCTGCCTGGGATGGAACATTTAAGTTAAGAGAGGTTGGATAGGCTTGGGTTGTTTTCATTGGAGCAGAGAAGACTGAGAGGCGACCTGATTGAGGTGTTCAAGATTATGAGGGGCATGGACAGGGTGGATAGGGAGCAGCTGTTTCCCTTAGTTGAAGGGTCAGTTACGAAGGGACACGAGCTAAAAAAGTGAGGGGGAGGGAGGTTTAGGGGTGATTTGAAGAAAAACGTTTTTACTCCGAGGCCGGTGACAGTCTGGAATGCGTTGCCTGGGAGGGTCGTGTGGAGGTTGGGATGCCTCAACATCCTTTAAAAAGTACCTGGATGAGTACTTTGCATGGCATAACATTCAAGGCTATGGGCCAAGTGCTGGCAAGTGGGATTAGATGGGCAGGTCAGGGCATTTCATGTGTCGATGCAGACTCGATGGGCTGAAGGGTCTCTTCTGGACTGTAGCATTCTGTGATTATCCCTCAAGCGGAGTCGAGGGTTTACAAAGACAACAGCTATCTGGAAGAGGGTCATCAAAATGGATAATGACTCACTGAGGGGCTAATGACGGGGACATTGTAAATCACCAAACAAAAGCCAGATCAACATCCTTTTAGGAACTCATTGTGGAGGAAGGTGCTCACGTCTTGCGTGACCATTTTGAAATCTCAATATACTCACAAGAACTCCGAAGCAGACCAACCTGCTGATTTCTCTTCAATCTCTGATCATCCAACAGCAGGACTCCAGGCTGACCAAGCGGCCTCCAACAGGCCCTCCTCCAAGTGTATTTGTCTGGAAGCCATTGGCTACCCTCTGTCAAGCAGACCAAGTCTCTGAATAGCAACCTCATCGCATAGCGACACCATTATCTTAATGGAATTTTGTACTTCTGCCTTCAGCCAGGAATCTGCCTGAACTTGAATCTCTCTGAGAGTGACTCTCCTCTAGATTTGGACTTTCTGGACTCGAAGTCATGTTAAATGTCTATTTCTGTGGTTCTTTTTACCGCAGTTCCCTATCCCCTTACTGCATACCTGTGTGTCAAAATGTGATTGTCCCAGGTTTGAATGGGTGAATAAGCTAAGCTTCTGATTTAATCCTAAGACAGTCACTTTAAAAATTTACGACACAAAAGGTTTTTGGAATAAGCACAGCCTATTTTTAAAACAAAAAACCCTCTAATTACAGATTATAGAATGGGAGAATAAATGAGTTTAGTTTTGCCCCTCTCACCATTCTGTAACCCTGATTTTAAATCTCATCCTTGTTTTCAAATCCTATCATGATCTGGCTCCTTCTATCTTTGTAGTCTCCTCCAGCTTCATAACCCTCAGAAATCCATGCTTATCTAATCCAGGACTCTTGACCACCTGCAATTTTAATAGTTCCACCATTAGTGGCCGCACCTTCAGTTACCTAGGCCTTACATTCTGGAATTATTTGCATACATCTCTCCACCTCACTTTTCTCCTTTAAGATATTCCTTAATACTTACTTCTTTGACCAAGCTTTTGGCATCTGACCTACTATCTCCTTATATGGCTTGGTGTCATAATTTGCTTTGCAACGCACCTTGGAACATTTTATTACATTAAAAGAACTACATAAGCATAAGCTGTTAGGATCCAAATTTATGATCTATTGCCCTACTAGCATGGCTCCATCCCATCAGATGAAGGAACGACAAGATCTCCCACAATTACACAATCATTATTAGGTTTTTATGGAGAAAATAGGGATGACAATTTGACATTTAATGAACGGGTATTACCCAGCAGGTCACGCAGCTGTTATTTAGCATTTTGTCTCACTTTCTTTTTCACTCATACATGTTAAAAATTAATCCCACAATGGACTTCAGATAAGGAAGCTCATGAGGAAAAACTTTCAATTAGAAATAGTAATTCCCAACATTGAATTTGCACAACAGCCGTATTTGTGGCCATTTCCTTCTAGTATGAACAAGTATTCAATTACATATGTAGATAGTTCACCACTCATAATAATCAACATAAAACTTTGCAAATGTGAAGAAATTGAGGATAAATGTTCCAAATACAAATCCTCTGACTGATTTAGGGTCACATTCTATTTTTGTTTCTAAACATCATGATATTTAATATCCTTGTTTTCTGGGTTAACCAAACAAGTTCTCAATTTAGCATATAGTAAATTGTGACTTTGTACCTTACTAAATTGTAACAAGCGACTTGGGTGCAGGTCCTCAAACTGTGCATTCCAAATAAGGAGGGAAATGGCCTCAGGGGCACTGAAGATCTCAAACTCCATTAACTGAAGTAAAATTTAAAATGGTAAATCGAAGATAAAATAAACAATTCCAATTTTATATATTTTTTAATGTATGTGCACTGGTTCCAATCCCCGTGACTGCCAAGGACTAAAGCATGAAGCAAACTTTAAAGACTGAGCTAACATCGCATAAGCTCAAGCACAGAATGGAAAAAAATATATTAAGAAAGGTAGGCTAGTTTACTCACACGAGGAAGTTTAATGCAAAACACTCACCTGCAGATCCTTAAGATAAGCAATTTCATTTGGAAGAGATTCAAGCTTATTTTCTTCCAAGTCCAACTCTCTCAGTTTCCTTAAGTGCCCAATGCCATGTGGCAATTTTCTAAGGAGATTATTTGATAAGATGAGAACCTAAAGAAAACCATTGTAAATGTCAGTAAATTTCTGATTATACCATTAACTATTTTATGACTCTCCCACAGACTTAACGAAGGAACATTCTATTGTGAAAACTAATACTACTAAATGAGCATACCACACTGGATAAGCAACTTTCCAGGAAAAAGACGAGACTGAACAGGATAGGAGGAAGTTCAAAAGCATATCACATGAGAACAACGGAGAGATAGCATTTGGAGCAGAAGCCGTATTAGAATCCAAGGACTGGATGGAGTTGCTGACAGTGGCAGAACATAGAAACGAAAATATTATCTGGCAAGATCAGCCAGAAACATTTAGTCAAAAAAACAACTATCTTCAGGAGAACAAGCAATTGAACAACCAGGATTGGAGAAAAATGGGAAGGGAGGACTTATAGCATTTTCAGTACAGCTTTTGCAAGGAAGTAGAAAGGCTGAATGCTAATAGAGCAGGAATACAGAAGTTGACGATTTGGAATAAATTTATGTCTAGCTTTCATGTGTCATTTTATTCAGTGCTGTTATAAAAAACAAAAATCAAAAACAAAAGCATCACCACAGAAATAAAAGACTCTGTATGCTGGCACTTTGCCTTGACATCTGTGTCATTTCAGAAATGCTGCTTCTTACTTCCATGGAAAGGATATTGCGATTGAGTTACATTGAAAGGTTGAACACCAAATTCAGACAATTTATAATGAGGGAAGCCACAATTTGTGGTTGTGTCATGAAACTAGACTGGCCATTTGCAAAGTGTCACGGTTTTGTCTGCTTCCACCTACCATAAGACTCGAGCTCTCTTTCCAAACCCATATTGCTATGCTGGTCCCTATTTAATGAGCCAACAATATAAAATAGATTGCAAGAATGCTAAGTACATAAAAAGGAAGAGTAGCTAAAGCTAACCGTAGAGGATCATATGGACCCAAAACATTAACTCTTTCTCTCGCCACAGACGCTGCCAGACCTGTTGGGTTTATCCAGCATTTTCTGTTTTTATTTATTATTATAGCTTAAGTTAGCATTGGTCTGTTAGAATCAGGGACAGGAGAAATCATGGGGAACGAAGAAATGAAAGAGGCATTGAAGAAACATTGTGTGTCTTTCTTCACAGTAAAGACGCAAGTTTCATTTCATGGTAAACCAGGCAAAGTGAGGAAATTAGGAAAATTAACAGAAAAAATACTGGAGAAACTTAAGGGACTAAAATGCAACAAATACCCAGTGCCTGATGATCTACACCCTAGAGTTCTACTAAAGGAGATAGCTTCAGAGATAGGTGTGCTGGCTGTGATTTTCCAGAATTCAATGCATTCTGGATGGTCCCATAAGATTGGAAGTTGGCAAATATTACTCCGCTTTACAAGAGGTAGGAGAGAGAAAACAGGGAATTACAAACCAGTTAGCCTAACATCAGTTGTTGAGGAAAACACTGGACTCTATTACGAAGTATTAACAATGCACTTAGAAAAACATAATAGCAAAAATCAACAGGGTTTTAAAGAGAAATCCTGTTTAACAAAATAATTGGAGTTTTTTGAGGATGTAACTAGTAAGGTAGGTCAGTAAATGTAGTATTCCTGAATTGCCAAAAGACCTTCAATATGGTGCCACACAAAATGTTGAACAGACAAGTTAAGCACACTTGGAGTTAGCATGCTTAGAGGGCTGGTTAAGAGATAGGGAGCAGAAAATGCACATTAATGGGGCAGAGTACCAACAAAGATCAATATTGAAGCCACAATTATTTACAATCTATAAAAATGACAGAGACAAGTTACTCTGTCGATTCATCCAAGTTATATGATACAAAACTAGGTGGAAAGGTAAGCTCTGGGAGAACAGAGGCTGCAAAGAGATACAGACAGGTTAAATGCATGGGCAACAAGATGGTAGATGGATTATAAGGTGGGAAGTGTGAAGCTATTCCCTGTGGTTAAAAGAATAGAAGATTTATTTAAAAATGAGAAACATGCAAATGTTAATGTTCAAAGAGACCGTGTGCTCATACAAAGAACGCGCAACATTAAAATATAGGCACAACAAGAAATTAGGAAATCAAATGGCATGTTGACCTCATTGCAAGGAGATTACAAAGTACAGGAATAAATAAGCCTTGCTAGAATTGTATGTGGTTTTGGTGAGACTACATCAGGAGTACTGTGTGCATTTTTGGTCTCCAGATACAAAATACTTGCATTGGAGATGATACAGTGAACATTGTCATTTGGTCCCTGGGATGATAGGGTTTGATGTGGAGATGCCAGCGTTGGACTGGGGTAAGCACAGTAAGAAGTCTCACAACACCAGGTTAAAGTCCAACAGGTTTATTTGGTAGCACAAGCCACAAGCTTTCAGAGTGCTGCTCCTTCATCAGGTGAGTGGGAGTGCTGTTCCCAAACAGGGCATATAAAGACACAAACTCAATTTACAAAATAATGGCTGGAATGTGAGTCTTTACAGGTAATCAAGTCTTAAAGGTACAGACAATGTGAGTGGAGAGAGGGTTAAGCACAGGTTAAAGAGGTGTGTATTGTCTCCATCCAGGACAGTTAGTGAGATTTTGCAAGCCCAAGCAAGTCATGGGGGTTTACAGCTAGTGTGACATGAATCCAAGATCCTGGTTGAGGCCGTCCTCATGTGTGCAGAACTTGGCTATCAGTTTCTGCTCAGCGATTCTGCGTTGTCGTGTGTCGTGAAGGCCGCCTTGGAGAACGCTTACCCGAAGACCAGAGGCTGAAGACGCTATGGAGATGCTATGCAGACGCTACGACAATGGATGAATGAACACCGCTCGACAATCACCAGGCAAGGGTGTTCTCTTTCTGTTGGGGAACACTTCAGCAGTCACGGGCATTCAACCTCTGATCTTCGGGTAAGCGTTCTCCAAGGCAGCCTTCACCACACACGACAATGCAGAATCGCTGAGCAGAAACTGATAGCCAAGTTCCGCACACGAGGACGGCTTCAACCGGGATCTTGGGTTCATGTCACACTATCTGTAACCCCCACGACTTGCCTGGACTTGCAAAATCTCACTAACTGTCCTGGCTGGAGACAATACACATCTCTTTAACCTGTGCTTAACCCTCTCTCCACTCACATTGTCTGTACCTTGAAGACTTGATTACCTGTAAAGACTCGCACTCCAACCATTATTTTGTAAATTGAGTTTGTGTCTTTATATGCCCTGTTTGTGAACAGAACTCCCACTCACCTGTGAAGGAGCAGCGCTCTGAAAGCTTGTGGCTTGTGCTGCCAAATAAACCTGTTGGACTTTAACCTGGTGTTGTGAGACTTCTTACTATGTTGGGGTTTACCTATGATGCAAGGCTGAGCAAATTGCATCTATTTTCTCTGAAATTTAGAAGAATGAGGTGCAATCTGATTGAAATGTACAAGATTCTGAAGCGACTTGATAGGGTAGATGCTGAAAGGTTATCTCTGCTAATTGGGGAATCTAACACACAGTGGCTGTCTCAAAGGACCAGTCATTTAGGACCAAGGTGAGGGGAAATTACTTCACTCAAAAGATTATGAATCTTTGGAATTCCCTGCCCCCGAAAATTGTGGATGTTCCACCACTGAATACATTTAAAGGCTGGAATAGACATATTTCGGTATCTCAGGGAATCAAGGGATATGGGGAATGGGCAGGGTAGTGGGGTTAAAGCCCAAGATAAACCTGGATATAATGAATAGTGGAGCAGAATCAACAGGCGACATGGACTATTCCTGCTCCTATTTCTTGTGTTCAATACACAACCATGCACTTAAGTACAGTTTGTGTTGGCTGTACTTGCATAAAACACAGCTGTTAGCTAATAAGATTAATTTGCAAGGCATTCAGAGCTTTCAACTGTGCAAGCCTCAGCTGGTTTGTGAGCGTGAGTATTAAAATACTTTTTCTGGTCTCTAGGTGAGACTTTAGGATTGGGCAATCAAGAATACCTTACAGCTAGTAAGCATCAACCTGGTCAACGATCCTTCTAGTGAGCTTTGCAGATTTGAATTTGACATTCAATCTGTTCAGATTTTCTATCTGGAGTATTTAACTTGAATTTATTCTTCCTGTTCCCTCTCCAAATTATGCATCATTGATTGCTGCGAGGTAGATGAATTGATCTCATGCTGTTCTAGCCAGCGAGTCAATGCTACTCATGAATAATTCAATCTTACAAACTAAAAATGGAAATGGAATGGGTTTCCTGCTCCACTCTGAAAATACGTGAACAACAGAATTGTGATAATTACAAGGCAGTAAAACAAATGGAAAGGACAGACACAGGTCACAAAAGAGATCACTGGTGACTATCCACTTTTTAAGACACAGGATCCCAATCTTATTTTATGGCATCAGAAGGACATTTTCAGGAATTAAGAAGCTAACATCTGCCATGTGCCCTATCCAACTAATTTCTACAACTTCAATAAATATAGAGTGAAACCTCTCAGCAATTAGGAGGATATTGCAGTCAGCTCTCTCACCTCCAGGGAAGCCAGTCCAGACACATCCTCTGGAATCTTTGTGAGTTGGTTGGTGGCAAGGTTCAGTTCTACCATGCTTGTCCAGGTTCCAAAGTCCAATGGAAGTGAAGTTAGCTGATTGTCCTATGAAAACCAGGAGAAGAATTTGAGGTCATTTGACCAGAAAAAAATGAAAGTTGATGTATTAAGCATTGGAATAACTACTTTTTGATCAAGCCCATCTTTAACTTGAGAAATTTGAAAGTCTTCCTCTTTATACGGTTTTCTCCAATTGATTGAAAAGGAACTTGGTATTTTACATGCACTAAAACTTTACCTTGAATGCTTGAATTTTCTTTAATTTTCACAATGTAACAATTGATAAAAGTCAAATTAATAGTGGAGAGACAGTTTATCTAATTTTTAATAAATGACATTGTGTTGCCCTATTCCAGGCCCATGTAATAGTGCTTCAGACAATTTGAAAATTAATGGTTGAAGGATTTCTACAAATTCTAATGTAAAATGGCTACTTAGGAATATAGGAGTAGGCCATTCAGCCCATTGAGCCTGCCCCATCATTCAGTCGGATCATGGCTGATCATCTATCTCAACATGCCTTTCCTGTACTATTCCCATATCCCTTGATGGCATTAGTATCCAAAAATCTATTGATTTGCCTTGAACACGTTCAATGATTGAGTTTCCACAGCCTTCTGAGGTAGAGGATTCACCACCCTCAATAAGGAAATTCTACCTCATCTCAGTCTTAAATGGCCCATCTCTTGTATCCCCTGGTTCCAGATTCACCAGTCATGGGCAACATCCTACCTACATCTACCACGTCACGCCCGAGAAGAACTTTGTAAGTTTCAATGAGATCATCACTCATCCTAGAAAACTCTAAAGAATACAGGCCCAGTCTCCTCACTCGCTCCTTAATAACCAATCCTACCATCCCAGGGATTAATCTGATGAACCTCCATTGCCTACACTTTACGGCAAGCATAGCCTCTTCAGGTGAGACCAAAAATGTATACCAGACTCAAGATGCAGGCTCACCAAGGCTCTGTCCAATGTAGTAAAACATCTTTACTCCTATACTTAAATCCCCTCATGATGAAGGCCAACATATTATTTCCCTTCCTAATTGCTTGCTGCAGTTGCATGCTAGTTTTTAGTAATTTGTGAACAAAGACATCCAGGTCCCTTTGGACATCAACACTTCCCAACTTCTCACATTTAAGAAATACTCCAGCAAAGTGAATAACTTCACACTGATTCACATTATATTCCACCTGCCATGGTCTTGCCCTTTCACTTTAGCCTGTCCAAGCCTCCTTGCATCCTTTTCACAACTTACATTTCCTTCCCATCCAGTTTGGTGTCATCAGCAAATTTGGAAATATTACATTTGGTAGCCACATCCAAATTATTTATATAGATTGTGAATAGCTAAATAGCACTGATCCTTGTAGTACCCTACTAGTAACTGCCTGCCATCCCAACAATGACACGTTTATTCCGACTCGGTTTTCTGTCTGTTAACCAGTTCTCAATCCATGCCATTACCCCAATCCCATGTGCTCTGTGTTTACTAACTGCCTGTGTGGACCTTCTCAAAAACCTTCTGAAAATCTATAAACACCACATCCACTAGTTGTTCTTTAGCTATGCCACAGTTAACATCCTCAAAAAACTCCAACAGATTTGTCCAACATGATTACCCTTTCAAACCCATGTTGTCTCTGCCCAATCATATGATTTTCTAGTATCTGGTTATCACATCCTTTATTATATATCCTAACATTTTCCCTACTGACATCAAACAAACAAGTCTGTAGTTCAGTTTTCTCCCTCCCTTCTTAAATAGCAAGATTACACCTGCTACTTTCCAGTCTGAAGGAACCTTTCCAGAATCTACAGAACTTTGAACGATAACCACCAATGCATCTATTATCTCGATAGCCACCTCCTTCAACACTGTGGGATGTAGCTTATCAGGTCTAGGGAATGCCAACATTCAATCCAATTAATATTTCAAGAGCTACCTGTATTAATACTAGTTTCTTTCAGTTCCTCATTTATACAATCCCCTTGGTTCCCTAGTATAATCGGGGAGATTTTCTGTATCTTCCGCCACAAGCACAAAGTAATTATTTAGTTTCTCTGCCATTTCCTTATTCTCCATTATAAATTTTCCTGTCTCTGCCTGTAGTAATGGACCTACATTTGTCCTTGCTGATCTTTTCCTGTTCACCTACCTACAGAAATATTTACAGTCCGCCTTTATGTTCCTTACTAGTCTGCATTTATATTCTTTTTTCCCTTTTCTTTATCAGTTTCACTTGCACTCAAGTTACACTTGAATAACTTAATTCCAAATGTGATGATTTGCTGTGTTGGAAAAGAACAGTCCACCTGTCAAATACCTTACTGGGAGAAGGGGAATACAGCAATTGTAAAATGCATAAACGCAACAACAGAACAGCAAACCAATCTGTTTTACCACCTAAAGTGGTACCACCAATGTAGTCCCTACAACTACATGGAAGAAAACTCACTTTCACTCCTGCCAAAATGATAATGATTGGTCAAAATACAGTTTGAATATTAGTTCTGAGAGCAAAAACTACTTTAATTATGGCAGATCTTTGAGAAATGACTTATCTAAATTTGCAAATATTAAATAGCATAATTGCCAAATTTAGTGTGCAAGCCAGTTAAGTTAAAGTAGGAAACAATGAGAAAAGGGGAGTCTTGGAAATTAGTTGGGGGTAAATATAAAAGCTAGGGCACAAAATGTATTAGAACACCACAAAGATAGTCAAATCCTTTAACAATACTATGAAAAACTGTGAATGGTCAAACCAAAGAATTAGAACAGGCTAGGTTTCAGTCTATTCTCAATAAGTATATGTAAACCTCTAGTTTATTTCTGATATCTGGAAAAGGCACAGTAAATTTTCAAAACTCAATTAATGGTAAATTATCATAAACTTAAAATGTTAAAATACAGTTGTGGACAGCAGCAATTATGTACAAAGGATAACTTCAACAGAATATAAGCATATTATTAAGACAAAACAAACAAAATGATGGAGAACCGGTGGATGCGGTGTTTTTGGATTTCCAAAAGGCGTTTGATAAGGTGCCCCATAAAAGGCTGCTGAAAAAGATTAGGGCACACGGAGTTGGGGGTAGTGTGTTAAAATGGATTGGGGACTGGCTATCCGACAGGAAGCAAAGAGTCGGAATAAATGGGTGTTTTTCCGGTTGGAGGAAGGTAACTAGTGGCGTGCCGCAGGGATCGGTACTCGGGCCGCAACTATTTACCATTTATATAGATGATCTGGAGGAGGGGACGGAGTGTAGGGTAACGATGTTTGCAGACGACACAAAGATAAGTGGAAAAGTGAATCGTGTGGAGGACGGAGAAGATCTGCAGAGAGATTTGGACAGGCTGAGTGAGTGGGCGAGGATATGGCAAATGGAGTATAACGTTGATAAATGCGAGGTTATACACTTTGGAGGAAATAATAACAAATGGGATTACTATCTCAATGGAAACAAATTAAAACATGCTACCGTGCAAAGGGACCTGGGGGTCCTTGTGCATGAGACGCAAAAGCCCAGTCTACAACAGGTGATCAAGAAGGCAAATGGGATGTTGGCCTATATCGCGAGGGGGATAGAATATAAAAGCAGGGATGTCTTGATGCACCTGTACAGGGCATTGGTGAGGCCGCAGCTGGAATACTGTGTGCAGTATTGGTCCCCTTATATGAGGAAGGATATATTGGCATTGGAGGGAGTGCAGAGAAGGTTCACCAGGTTGATACCGGAGATGAGGGGTTTGGATTATGAGGAGAGGCTGAGGAGATTGGGTTTGTACTCGTTGGAGTTTAGAAGGATGAGGGGGGATCTTATGGAGACTTATAAGATAATGCGGGGGCTGGATAGGGTGGAGGTGGAGAGATTCTTTCCACTGAGTAAGGAAGTTAAAACTAGAGGACACAGCCTCAAAATAAAGGGGGGTCGGTTTAAGACAGAGTTGAGGAGGAACTTCTTCTCCCAGAGGGTGGTGAATCTCTGGAATTCTCTGCCCACTGAGGTGGTGGAGGCTACCTCGCTGAATATGTTTAAAGCGCGGATGGATGGATTCCTGATCGGTAAGGGAATTAAGGGTTATGGGGATCAGGCGGGTAAGTGGTATTGATCCACGTCAGATCAGCCATGATCTTATTGAATGGCGGGGCAGGCTCGAGGGGCTAGATGGCCTACTCCTGCTCCTATTTCTTATGTTCTTATGAATCAAAAACTTGGACAATATTTTAGGAAGTGACTTTACATCCAGTTTAAGCCTTAGTTTGCAATATAAAATGTTCAAAGCATTTTTTTGTAGAAGAATCAAACATTAGAATCAGATTGAGCCTCTCCCCCTAGCCTATAAGCTTCACTACCTACCTTCATGTTCAGCTTACTCAACACTTTTGCTCTGGAGAAGATCCCAAAAGGTATTTTATTGATGCGGTTGTGTTCCATGTTGAGAGAGTAGATTGTTGAAAACTGCGAGGGTCCCCCAACTGGATACGACTGGAAGCAATTCCTCGCTAATGTTAAACTGGTCAAATTTGCAAGGCTTGATAGAAGACCCTGCAGGGAAGTAGATGGAATATTTTAATACCGACAAGCCATTTCATGTGTTTTTGAAAATATGTATTTTTTTTAAAAGGAATATATACAATAACTGAAGTACTTATGGCAAAGAGTTCACCATCCTTAATCTGGTGGAAATTTAACTAAATTGTTAAAAAAGAAATCCTTGCAAAGGCAAGCATTTTAACATGGGCACCATCTTCACAGTATTTAAGGACTAAAATAGATATCTTTCCACAAATTTCCATTTAGGCTAACCAACTGTGAGGTTCAAAGTTAGAAACAGTTTACATTATTTCATGAAACTTGTGCATCAGAACATACCCAACAAATACTGTCAAAACGATTGTTCAGCTTTCCGGAGAGAATTGCTCGGTAAGTATCGAGCAACATGTATGAAACTTACAAAATCAGAACTGTGGGAAACAGCCACCTTCGTTTAAGCCCAGCATCAGGCCCAAGGCCACAGAAACCACCTGCAAAGCCAACTCCATTAAAAAAATTCAGTCATGTAATAAATGGGTCTCCTAGTTTTTCTGCAATGCGTGATTAAAATCATGCTCAGCTTTACCAGGCAACTACACTTAATTTTACACAGGGACAATCGGGACTGAAGCAAGTGGCTAATTTAAGAAAAGCGACTGTTAGTTTGATTTTCGTGCTTAAAGGTTTTGACAGAGGACTGTTATTAGATAATGAAACAGTCAGCTCCGAAGTTAAATTTAATGTAGTTTCAAACAGGAACCACAGTGGGTACTTGTTTAACCAAAACATTCGGTACTAGATGAGCATACGTTTCCTCCAATTAAATATTAAGAAGATTGAAATCATTTTGCTTGGTCCCTGTTCCAAACTATGTTCCCCATTAACCTTAATCCATTCCTCGCCATGGAAGTTTCCAACACTAAAATAGTCTGTTTGCAACGTTATCACACACGACCCAGAGATCAGCTTGTGACCTCATCACTAAGACCGAGGGGAAACCCATGCAGACAGTGGGACGATGTGCAAACTCCACACGGCCAACCAAGGATGGAATTGAACCCAGGTCCCTGGAGCTGTGAGACAGCAGTGCTAACCACTCTGATTCATTGCAATCCAACAAGAAATCTGATACTAAATGCAAAAATAAGCACCAATTTTGTTTTAACCTGTGGCTCACTATTGCATAAGGCTGTCTTTTTGTATGATCATCTATTTCTTTTCGGTACATATTTAGTTACTTTTTAACCTCCAAAGCTTTGCTCAATAACAATTAATCATAGAATCCTACAGTGCAGAAGGAGGCCATTCGGCCCACTGACGACAATCCCACCTAGGCTCTATCCCCATAACCCCATGTATTTACCCCAGCTAGTCCCCCTGACACTAAGGGGCAATTTAGCATGGCCAATCCACCTAACCCACACATCTTTGAACTCGCCTCACCCAAGCGAACACTTTTGGTATGTTTCTAAAATGCCATGAATCTGAAGGCATGCCCTTTCAATATCTAATTTAAATAACCCAAGAACTCCCCTTGTTGTGCACAACATGTTGAGAGTGGAATATTTGCTGTTTCTACACCTCCCATTTTTCTTCCCCCCCCCCAATTGTACTAGATTTTCCATCTCTCAGTTACTGGCAGGATATGCACCCAAAATATTGACCCGTCTTCTCTCTACAGATGCTCAGTACCAGGTATGTATTTCCTGTATTTTATCTTTTCATACTGCAACAAGCTCTGGTCAAAGATACCATTCATAAGCTGAACTAGTGAAATATGGTGTATTTCCACACCTCCAGCCTTCTGAGGGAAAGGAAAACATTTAAAATGATTGATCTAACATAATTCCAGATTTCTGGCCATCACTTTCTTCTGCCCTCCTACTGGTGGTGCTAGCTCGGAAATGCATCCAAGTTTAAATATTCTTAAAACTCTGATTTCACTTTTAGAAAAGAGCTCTTCCACCTTTGCTGAAAAAAAAAGTACTACCAAACTCCTCCTCCTAATATTCTTTCACGATACTGAGACATGGTGAGAAGGCTGTCAAGTTGCTCCAATAAAAATATTGGATTTTCATAAAGCTGTAGCAATTTTTATTTATTTCTTCTTACCTCAGGTAATGTTGAGATGTTATTGTTCTCTAGATTGAGTTCATCCAGCTCACTACACTTTGCCAATGATTTGGGTACAGCCGACAGTCTGTTGTACCGCAGCCCCAAGCGACTCAGACTGGACAGATTACCTGCAAGAAGGCATGTTACAAGTTTTAGGTTATACTAGTCCTTTACAATTTGTGTACACAAATGTATAGGTGGGGAACAGTACACCTTACACCAAGTAATACCTTTTAATCTAAAAAAAATGGTTAATGTACAAAGTTCAAATCACAATGTTACAAAAACAACTTGCTGAATTACACTGTAATCAAGTCATTATGAAAATGGTCCACCGTTAAAACTTGTTATAACAATTACAACTTTAAAGCATGCCGGTGGAGAATACAAAGTATGTTTTGTAGGTTCGATACATTATTACTGAAGAATCATAGGATGGTTTCAGCACTGAAGGAGATCATTTAGCTTATCAAACCTGCATTGGCTCCAAGAGCAACTTAACCGGGCCAGCAACCCTGAATTATTTTCCCCCTTCTGATGCTTATTCATTAAAGTAACTATCCAAGACTACCTGAACCTATTGTTACAAGTTTTCAACCAATACATCATCTCCTTTAATTTAACATCCTGGCTTTAAATCTCTTATATCTCAATGAGCGATTGCGTATAATGAACTATTCTTCATGAGTGACTTAGGGATGTTTGGCTCCACCAACTCATCTAAAGTCTAGCAAATATAAATCAAATTCACCAGTTACTCGATGAAATGAACACAGCATTATTTTTCATTGTGTTACAATTTTCAATTAATTCAATGTATTTTGTGGCTCTTTCCTTCAATAACTCCAATAATTTTTGACCAGAGAAAGCCCCTTTATGTAAAAGGCCACGACTGTCCACCTGACAATTTATCCCTCTTGAAACTAGCCTACATTTCCTAACTCATCACATCAAGGGCACAACTCTTCAGCAAATGCCACTGAAGCCCTTACCCTGTGTAGTTGTGCACTGGATCACACAACATGACCCGACTTTCACAAATGCAAGCTTTAAAGAATGTAAAACCACTGAAACTCATCTACAATTAACCAAAAGAGCTTTGTACAATGTGAAAATGTTTTGATCCTGTAAGATTTACATGAGCATTAAGAAACAATCAATATTCATTTTAAAATATATATATTAATTAGAGCATGTTTAGGCCATAATCAATGCACTGCTGGAGACAACAAGAAATTTAACTTTAGCTAGGAAAAACAAAGGAAGTATTAAAGCCACAATTGTCTGCTAAATTTTCTTTCAAGTTTCCCCTGTCCTCATTCAAATTCCACAACAAACTTTCCAGCAGAAACTAACAGGTAGATAAATGATGATTTGCAAAAGCTCGCCACTTAATTTGGTTAAATTGCCAACCATGACGACAAGTGCCAAACGAAAAAAGAAGAAATTTATTTTAATATTGTCTCTTTGGAACATCCCAAGTGCTTCGAAGTGCAGCCACTGCTGTATTGTAAGAAGCGTAGCAGCCAATTTACACACAGCAAGCTTCCACAAACAGCAGAGATATATTGGCCAGAAAAATATCTGCCAGGGCTCCAGAGACTATTTTCCTGCTCTGGGATCTTTTATGTCACCCGAGGAGACAGGCAGGGCCTCAGCACCTCTGACAGTGCAGCACTGGAGAGTCAGCCAGGATTTCTTTTGCTCAAGTCCTGAAATATGGTTGAACCCACAATCTTCTGACTCAGTTGAGGGCTACCAACTTCCATGAAAATATTTACTGTAGCTCTAGGAATTAAAAGAATGCTAAACTATTGTCATTATAATGCAATTTCTAGATACATGCACAAGACTGTGTAAAAAGACGACTTAATATGGTGCAGTTCAAAACACAGGAAATGCTGTTTGTGGATTTATCAACCAAAAATTGATTTTAGATATCCGAGTACACTTGACCGTTTCCTGTTTATGTGATATTTAAAACAGGTTAAAAACATCTTCAAATGTTAAATACAAGCCTAAATGAGCTAGAATGTCAGCGAACAAGATGACCGAAAGGGATAACGTTTGTGGAAAATGGAGAACACGGCAGAGGTTTTCAATATTTCAACAGAAAAATTGTGAAGATCAATCAATCTATAAGCTTGCATCACTTGTGGCTCAGTTAGTAGCAGTCTTGACTGACTGAGTCAGACAATTGTAGGTTCAAGTTCCACTCCAAAGGATTGAGCACCAAATCTAAACCTAAATCTAAAGCAGTACTGTGGATATATTGCACACGAACAGTTAAACTGAGACTCCGTCTGCCTTCTCAACAAATATAAAAATCGCACAGAAGTGTGGAGGAGCTGACATTTCAGTTCTTCACCTTGCTCCCATTCTGCCCTATCCTTGGCCTGTTGCACTGTTCCAATGAACTTCAATGTAAACTTGACTAACAGCACTGCACCTTTCAGCTTGGTATCCTACAGCCTCGTGGACACAACATTTAGTGCAACAATTTTAGATCATAACCTCTGCCTTTGTTTTGTATGTTCACCCCCCCCCGCCCCCCACTCCCATGGCTTTCCCATCCACTCGGTTCTTCGCAATGGGGCAGCATGGATCGGCCATGCTAAACTGGCCCTGTGTCCCAAGATGTTTACGTTAGGGAAATTAGTGGGGTTACAGGGATAGGGCCTGGGTAAGGTGCTCTGTTGGAGAGTCATTGCAGATTCGATGGGCCAAATGGCTTCCTTTTGCAATGTAGGGGTTCTACGAGAATGGTGCTGTCCAGCCATTCATCTTACCTGGACATATCTTTTGTTCCTTTACATTACCTGTTACCATTCCCTTTGGCTTTGTCAGCATGAAAATTTCTGCTATTTAATCTCTCCTGCCTCCCACTCTGGCACCAACCTTCTCTCTTTTGTTCGTCTTCCTGACCCCCCCACCTCCCCCCAGTCATGTGTTCAAAACTATTACATTTCCATCTTTCCTCAGTTCTGATGAAGGGTCATCGGCCTGAAACATTAAATTTCTCTCCCCAGATGTTGCCTGATCCGCTGAGTATTTCCCAACATTTTCTGCCTTTATTTCAGATTTACAGTAGCGGCAGCATTTTACTTTTGTAATGAGACTCTGCCTTGGGTACTGACCAAGTTGTGCTAGATAAGCATTTGCAAATCAAATGGTATAATTGATTATATCTTTTAATCTTGGTTCTACAGCTCTGACAAGGGAATTTTTGGTTTGAGATTGTATAATTTGACATCAGTTTTGAATTAACTTTTGAACCCCGCAAACCAACACAGGAATTGCACTTATACAGCATCACGCCATTGAAAGTCAGGGGTCAGAGTTACTACATATGAGTACGCCTCATCCGTCTTATGCAAGCCAACCTACATTCATTGGTCGGATGGCATTGATCACACTGCCTAATTGGAATGAGAACACACTGCTTTGGGAAATCACGTGATCAGCAACAGCCTGTTTGACAACAAAAATGGTAATTGGTAATCCTGACATGTTATCAGGCATTGCAAGCACGAGGGTGCTGGATCCAGTTCAGACAAAACTGGTCTGCTAATACTGCCTTCTTGTCATGGCCACAGTAAAAATGTTTCAAGAAAGCCCACACTGCATTGTAGTGTCAGGGATAAGAACAAAATATAGAATACAAGAATACAGAGAACAATGCAGATAAAAGATTTTAAACAAATTCAATTTTACTTAAATCGCAAAAGCCAATGGAGCAGAGGATAAGCTGTACTAATAATGATTTGATTTTTCAAATTGCATGTTCTTACCATACCATGAATATTGTCTTAAGATATTACATACAAGTTCTTATTCCAGCACAATCTTTTAAAAGTCCAGGAAAGCTCAAACCAAAAACCACATTAGTTTTGACCCAAGAACTTTAGTAGCCTAGATAGTATGGATTGATTTTACTATCTTGGGTGTTTGCATGCCTCAAGCATATACAACAGCAGAGTTGAAATTTCTTGCTTTCTGACTGGCCCAGAACACAAAGCATCTAAATTCATTAAGTGGTGTGCAGAGTCCCCATTAAGCAAAAAGTCACTGCCCGCAATTCAGACCACATTTCTTGAACAAATTAAAGTTCCTGAATTCCTACATTTTTACTGTTGTGTGACAAATTCTTGATCAGTGACATCTGTAGAGCCACTGACTGCAGTTTAACAGTTCTAGATCTGCAAACAACTCAGATGTTGGTTCAACCCAGATTCATGTCTTATTTCAAAAACAGTGATTCTATGGTATTCCAGTCCTGGGAGCTCCTAACTCCCCTGATGGAAGTTAAGGAAGTGGAGTCAATAAGCCTTAGTTACTTAAGACGCAAGATTCATGTCCTCCTTGTAGATAGAGATGCCTTTCTCCTTCCCCCACCCCACACTCCCCAACCTCCAAACATTTATATTCATCAGGTTGAGAAATTATACCATTTGCAAAATAGAACATTTCTCCATATCAGGTAAGGCCACACACAGTACAGACAGCTAGTTCAGAGCAAACAAACATCACAACACTCAGACTATTCCTGATATCATCACTGGCTAATAATTGAAATGCCATAACACGGCCCTGGAACTCGCTAACTTCACCAACTATGTGGAGTTTGCACGTTCTCCCCATGTCTGCGTGGGTTTCCTCCGGGTGCTCCGGTTTCCTCCCACATTCTGAAAGACATGCTGGTTAGGAGCATTGACCCGAACAGGCGCAGGACTGTGGCAACTAGGGGAATTTCACAGTAACTTCATGCAGTGTTAATGTAAGCCTTGTTTGCGATTAATAAATAAACTTTTTAATACCAAATTAGAAGCAGCTTGGTACTGTGGCCTAATATCCACTTGATACTGAAGAAGAGGTGACTAAATCACATTTCAGGTGCCTAAAGTCAAATTAACAGCATTCCACCAAACTGCACACTTTTCAAAAAGGTTCTAAAGGTGTAATTGAAGTGTGCAGATGCAATTATTCAATACCCTTTTAAGATTTCTAATCTTGCACTTTATTAGGTTATATTTTAGGCTACTCTGACATTTCAACTGGTAAACTATGAAACAGAAGCATCTACACTGGAACACTTCCCTTTAAGTAAACTTTCATACACACAATGTCATACTCTGATCTCACCTACACCATTTCAGACAACTTCAATGAACCACAATTATATACAGTTTACATTTTAACTTGGGGGATTTTAGGATCCAGCACAAGATATTTCGTTGTCTAAATAATGACAAATGCACAGGCACCAAGTTAGCATTAAGTGCTGTTAACTTTCTGGAACACAATCTGTAGGGGATAAAATACGTACATTTCCACAAATGAGGGGAGAATGTGGATGTCCTCACACACCAGTCGCTGAAGGTAAGCATGCACACGCAGCAGACAAAGGGTATGTTGGCCTTCATAGTGAGAGGATTCGAGTACAGGAACAGGGATGCCTTGATGCAATTATACAGGGCCTTGGTAAAGCCACACTGGAATATTGTGTGCAGCTTTGGTCTCCTTATCTGAGGAAGGATGTTATTGCTATAGAGAGAGTGCAGCAAAGGTTTACTCAGGCTGATTCCTGGGATGGCGGGACTGGCGAATGAGGAGAGATCGAGTGAGTTAGGATAATATTCACTCCGGTTCAGAAGAATGAGGGGGGATCTCATAGAAACCTACAAAATTCTAACAGAACTAGATAGGGCAAATACAGGAAGGATGTTCGCGATGGTGGGGGTGTCCACAATCAAGGGTCATAGTCCAAGAATAAGGAGTAAACCGTTTAGGACTGAGACAAAGAGAAATTTCTTCACCCAGGGAATGGCAAGCCTATGAAATTCACTACCACAGTAAGCAGTTGAAGCCAAAACATTGCATGTTTTCAAGGAGTTGGTTATAGCTCTTGGCGCAAAAGGGACCAGGCTGTTGAGTGAGATGATCAGCCATGATCATATCGAACAGCAAAGCAGGCTCAACGGACTGAATGGCCTATTCATGCTCCCATTTCCTATGTTTTTCATTACTAGCAGCCAGTTATCCTCAAAAGCCCTTATGCAAAGCAGTGAAAATCAAGCCCTGTTAAATGAAACCAAGGCTTAAGAATACAAACCTAACATTAATCTTCTTTTGAAAGTCATACGACCTTAACTTCAACAACCTATTCATCTCAGCTTAAAAATAAACAGCAAGCAGTTAGGTATTCTGCAATCTGCAGACAGAGTAAATGTTTTAAGCCCCAAGTACAGAAAAGGATCCAAAATCAACAAAGCAAAAATAATAATTTTGAAGTCTGAAATATTTAATACCATAGTGTGGAATTCCAGTGACAGACAGAAATCCAAACAGCTGATGTGATTCAATCCTTTTGTTGAAAATCTGCCCACTGTACATTAATGGGTAAAATATGCTTCACTTAAAACAGTAACTTTGATGCAACCTGGGGAAAAGCTAGCAACTGGATTTTTTTTAAATGTACGATCAAATGATTAGTGAATTAAGCTTTATATGGAAGGCATTGAGATTTTGCAATAACAAACAGCTTACTGTGTATCAATTTCACTGCCAATTATTAAACAATGGACATCAGTATAGTCAAAATCATCCAGCTACACATTATTACAGATGAAAAAAGCCGCAAAATAATGAAAGCACCAGCAAGCAAGTCCAATCATATTGTGCACAAAATCCTAGGATAAGAATGTTAGTAATGCTGAGACTCCTTAATACAAGCTTGGATTGTTACATGAAAACATGCAGACCCCACTCATTCCCATTTAAGGGCATTCCTGAAAGTATTTTACAAAGCTCCCACCCCTAGCACATCAGATCAAAGCTCTGCAGTTCTGCTGCATCCATTCATGAAAGGTAATGGACAATTAAACAAACATCTGAATGAAGGAGGCTTCATGAACATTCTCAACGATGGCGGAGCACCACCCAAGTGCATCTACACCTCCTCCTGAGGTCCCCATCGCAGACTTCAACTAATTCATGTACACGAAAAACACACTGGACGTAGCAAAGCTTCTTCCTCAGATAATGAAGAAGTCTATGCGTGCATGCATCAAGGCCTGGACAGCATGCAGGCTTGGATTGGGTAAATTTTGTCACACAAGAGCTGGTCAAAGGCTGGGTATTCTGCAACAAATGATTCATCTTCTGGTTCCCCAAGGCTTTTCCCCAAAGGCATAATTCAGGAGTGTGATGCAATACTCTTCACTCACCTATAAGTGTGCAATGCCAACAATAACACAAGAAACTCAAAAGCATCCAGAACAAAACAATCTGCTTGATTGTCATCCTATCCACCCATTAATTAATTTCCTCTACCACTCTGCACCATGTTGGCAGAGAGCTCCACTTACAAATGTACATACAAATTGTTCAGATAAAGTTTAAAAGTCTATTTATTAGACACAAGTAAGGCTTACATTAACACTGCAGTGAAGTTACTGTGAAATTCCCCGAGGCGCCTGTTCGGGTCAATGCACCTAACCAGCACGTCTATCAGAATAAGCCAGATAAGCCAGGTAGCTACAAACCAGTGAGTCTCACATCAATGGTAGGAAAACGAATGAAGAAAATTCTGAAGGAGAACATCTATCTCCACTTCGAGAGGCAAGGCTTAATCAGGGATAGTCAGCATGGCTTCATCAGAGGGAGGTCATGCCTAACAAATCTGATTGAATTTTTTGAGGAGGTGACCAAGTAGTGTGGAAGAGGGTAGTATATATGGACTTCAGTAAAGCCTTTGATAAGGTCCCACATGGGAGACTTGTAACTAAGGCAAATGCATATGGGATACAGGGTAATTTGATAAAGTGGATTCAAAATTTGCTCCGTAAGAGGCAGAGGGTGATGATAGAAGGCTGCTTTAGTGACTTGAAGCCAGTGTCATACCACAGGGATCCCTATTATTCGGCATTTATATAAATGACATATGTGGGGTAGTATTAGTAAGTTTGTGGATGATACAAACTTTGGCCGGGTGGTTAACAGTGAGGTGGAGTGTCTTGGGCTACAAGAAGATATAGACAGATGGTCAAATGGGCAGATAAGTGGCTCATGGAATTTAACCATGAAAATTTTGGAAGGGCTAATTTGATAAGTATCCAATTAACAGCATAACACTAGGAAGCTCTGTGGAAGAGACTTTGGTGTGTTTGTCCATAGATCTCTGAAGACGGAAGGTCATTATAGTAGGGTGGTGTAAAAGGCATACCACTTGGCTTTATCAATCGAGGAATAGATTACAAAAGCAGAGAAGTCATGTTGGAGTTGTATAGAACTTTGGTGAGGCCATAGCCAGAGTACTGTGTGCAGTTCCAGTTGCCACATGAGGAGGGTGTGATTGCACTGGAGGGGATGCAGAGGAGATTCACCAGGATGCTGCCTGGGATGGAATATTTAAGTGATGGAGGTTGGGTAGGCTTGGGTGAGCAGAGAAGACTGAGGGACGACCTGTTTGAGGTGTACAAGATCATGAGGGGCTTGTACAGAGTGGATAAGCAGCAGCTGTTCTCCTTAGTTGAAGGGTCAGTCTCAAGGAGACATTGGTTCAGGGTGAAGGGTAGGAGATTTAGGGAGGATGGGAGGAAACATTTTTAGCCAGAGGGTGGCAATGGTCTGGAATGTGTTGCCTGGGAGGGTGGTAGAGGCGAGTTGCCTCAAATCCTTTAAAAAGTACCTGGAAGAGCACTTGGCACATCATAACATTCAGGGCTATGGGCCAAATGCTGGTAAATGGATTAGACGCGAGTTCAGATGTTTCTCGTGTGTCAGTGCAGACTCAATGGACTGAAGGGTCTCTTCTACACTATGATTTTATATTGCAACAACCCAATGACTTTTCTCCGATAGCATCTCAAAAACAGAGACACCTCTACCACCTAGAAGGATAAGTGCGACAGGAGCATGGGCAAATCTCCACCGAAAATCTCCTCTCCAAGTCACACACCAGCCTGACTTTGAACTATATCTTTAATTTTGCTGGAGAGAGACATTTTGCAAAAACTTTGTCACAGCAGAACAAAGTTATGAATGGCAAATTTCAAATGATCACAAGAATTTATACTGCAGGAGAAAGGGGTGCTGATTGTTGGCAAGTTGACTCCAACTGGCGCGATATTGTTCACCCATCGCTCAGTTAAATTCCAGATTTCTTGCCAAACAGCACTGTGGCAGTACCTTAACCACAGATTGCAGTAATTCAAGGAAGAAGCTCACCACCATCTTCTTAAAGGCATTTAGTAATAGGCAATAAATGCTGGCCTTATCAGCGACGTCCACACACCATGATTGAATAAAAGAAAAATGTGTTTGACATTATGTTGCGAAGCTGGTTTCGAAATGAAAGACAAACGCAACTTGCAGCAGCAACGTCCAAAAATTAACCCACCACACACTGTTTCATCATTTAGATTACTTAATGAGTAGGCACATCCATCCATTGTAACATTTATACTGGTGCAAAACGATTATTTGTATTTGTGTTTTATGTCAAGCCTCAGATTGCATTCCTCAACTTATATTTACGCTATAAGCAGGAACAATTTTTCCAAAGCAATGGGAATACACAATTTGAACCGAATGCTTTTTTTGGCATTACCTCCTGCGAGGTTGACTGAGCAAAAATTCAGTTCACGGTGTTTTACTCAGAGTTGGAAAATCATTGATCTGAACAGGAGTTAACAATGGGATAGAATTTGCAAGATCAGGCAGGTAGATATGCATATTGTACAGTCTATTTTGAAAGAATATAAGCAGATTACACAAGTAAAAAATAATCAAATGATGAAAGGCCAAGTAGGAAAACAGCTGAGTCTTATAGGTTGCTTTAACTGGAGTTTGGGACTGAAGCATAGTCAGCTTGAAACTATGAATATGCATGCAAAACCTACATGATGAGAGTTTCAGAAAACTATGAACAGGAAGGACAAGCAAAAGTGTAAGAAGTGTCTCAGATTCAAAGTTGTAGAGCTCAAGAATTAAGGGGAGAAAGTTCACATTAAAAGGCAGAGGAAAGGTATACACTACAAGAGTAAGTCACTCCTCTACTCAAGGGAAATAGGGAGGAAGACGTAAGCTGAATTGAGATGTTTTACACTAATATGGTAGAGCTAAAGCAAGTGTATAAATAGATGGGGGAGGTGATGGCCTAATGGTATTATCACTCGACTATTAATCCAGAAACTCAGCTAATGTTCTGGGGACCTGGGTTCGAATACTACCACGGCAGGATGATGGAATTTGGATTCAATAAAAAATTTCTGGAATTAAGAATTGACCGATGACCATGAAACCATTGTCGATTGTTGGAAAAACCCATCTGGTTCACTAATGTTCTTTAGAACATAGAACATAGAAAGCCACAGCACAAACAGGCCCTTCAGCCCACAAGTTGCGCCGATCACATCCCCACCTCTAGGCCTATCTATAGCCCTCAATCCCATTAAATCCCATGTACTCATCCAGAAGTCTCTTAAAAGACCCCAACGAGTTTGCCTCCACCACCACCGACGTCAGCCGATTCCACTCACCCACCACCCTCTGAGTGAAAAACTTACCCCTGACATCTCCTCTGTACCTACCCCCCAGCACCTTAAACCTGTGTCCTCTCGTAGCAACCATTTCAGCCCTTGGAAATAGCCTCTGAGAGTCTACCCTATCCAGACCTCTCAACATCTTGTAAACCTCTATCAGGTCACCTCTCATCCTTCGTCTCTCCAGGGAGAAGAGACCAAGCTCCCTCAACCTATCCTCATAAGGCATGCCCCCCAATCCAGGCAACATCCTTGTAAATCTCCTCTGCACCCTTTCAATGGCTTCAACATCTTTCCTGTAATGAGGTGACCAGAACTGCGCGCAGTACTCCAAGTGGGGTCTAACCAGGGTCCTATAAAGCTGCAGCATTATCTCCCGACTCCTAAACTCAATCCCTCGATTAATGAAGGCCAGTACGCCGTACGCCTTCTTGACCGCATCCTCCACCTGCGAGGCCGATTTAAGAGTCCTATGGACCCGGACCCCAAGGTCCTTCTGATCCTCTACACTGCTAAGAATGGTACCCTTCATATTATACTGCTGCTTCATCCCATTGGATCTGCCAAAATGGATCACCACACACTTATCCGGGTTGAAGTCCATCTGCCACTTCTCCGCCCAGTCTTGCATTCTATCTATGTCTCGCTGCAACTTCTGACATCCCTCCAAACTATCCACAACACCACCTACCTTGGTGTCGTCAGCAAACTTACCAACCCATCCCTCCACTTCCTCATCCAGGTCATTTATGAAAATGACAAACAGCAAGGGTCCCAGAACAGATCCCTGGGGCACTCCACTGGTCACTGACCTCCATGCAGAGAAAGACCCCTCCACAGCCACTCTCTGCCTTCTGCAGGCAAGCCAGTTCTGGATCCACAAGGCAACAGCCCCTTGGATCCCATGCCCTCTCACTTTCTCAAGAAGTCTTGCATGGGGGACCTTATCGAACGCCTTGCTGAAGTCCATATAGACCACATCCACCGCTCTTCCTTCGTCAATGTGTTTGGTCACATTTTCAAAGAACTCAACCAGGCTCGTAAGGCACGACCTGCCCTTGACAAAGCCGTGCTGACTACTTTTGATCATACTAAACTTCTCTGGATGATCATAAATCCTGTCTCTCAGGATCCTCTCCATCAACTTACCAACCACTGAGGTTAGACTCACCGGTCGGTAATTTCCCGGGCTGTCCCTGTTCCCTTTCTTGAATATAGGGACCACATCTGCAATCCTCCAATCCTCCGGAACCTCTCCCGTCTCCATCGACGATGCAAAGATCATCGCCAAAGGCTCCACAATCTCCTCCCTCGCCTCCCACAGTAACCTGGGGTACATCCCATCCGGTCCCGGCGACTTACCAACCTTGATGCCATTCAATAGTTCCAACACATCCTCTTTCTTTATGTCCACATGCTCGATCCTTTCTGTCCACCGCAAACCAGCAGTACAACCACCCAGATCCCTTTCCACCGTGAATACCGAGGTAAAGTATTCATTAAGCAGCTCCGCCATTTCTAACGGTTCCGCACAAACTTTTCCCCCTTCACCTTTTAAGGGTCCTATGCCTTCACATCTCATCCTTTTACTCTTGACATGTTTGTAGAAAGCCTTGGGATTCTCCTTAATCTTACCCGCCAAGGCCTTCTCATGACCCCTTCTCGCTCTCCTAATTTCCTTCTTAAGCTCCTTCCTACATCCCGTATACTCCTCTAAATCCTTAACACCTCCTAGCTCTCTGAACCTTCTGTACGCCTCTCTTTTCTTATTCACCAGGTTCATCACAACCTTCGTGCACCACGGTTCCCGTACCCTACCAACACCCCCCTGTCTCATCGGAACGTTATCATGCAGAGCTCCAGACAAACATTCCTTGAAAATCCTCCACTTTCCTTCGGTACTTTTCCCCAAGAATGCCTCCTTCCAACTTACCCGTCTAATTTCCTCCCTGATGACACTGTATTTCCCTTTACTCCAGAGAAACACTTTCCTAGCCTGCCTGATCCTATCTCTTTCCAATGCTATCGTGAAGGAGATAGAATTATGATCGCTATCCCCAAGATGCTCACCCACCGAGAGATCCTCCACCTGTCCAGGTTCATTAGCCAGCACCAGATCAAGTACAGCCTCTCCTCTAGTAGGCTTATCCACATACTGTCAGGAAACTCTCCTGGACACACCTAACAAACTCCTCTCCATCCAAACCCCTAGCCCTAGGGATATTCCAATCTATGTTTGGGAAATTAAAATCTCCCATCACGACAACTCTGTTATTCCTACATCTCTCCAGGATCTGTTTCCCCATCTGCTCCTCAACATCTCTGTTACTATTGGGCGGCCTATAGAAAACACCCAGCAACGTTACCGACCCCTTCCTGTTCCTAACCTCCACCCACAGAGACTCCGTCGTCAATCCCTCCACGGCGTCCACCTTCTCTACAGCCGTGACACTATCCCTGATCAACAGTGCCACTCCCCCCCCTCTCTTGCCTCCCTCCCTGTCCTTCCTGAAACATCTAAAACCCGGCACCTGAAGCACCCAGTCCTGTCCCTGAGACATCCAAGTCTCCGTAATGGCCACCACATCACAATTCGAAGCAGCAATCCACGCTCTAAGCTCATCCACTTTATTCACTACACTCCTGGCATTAAAATAGACACATCTCAGACCTTCAGCCTGAGCACTTCCCTTCTCCATCACTCGTCTAACCTCCCTCTTACCCTGTTTACATTCCTTATCTATTTGCGAGCTAACCTCCTCGCTCTCAGTCCCCTCATTTTGATTCCCTCCCCCCAACCTTTCTAGTTTAAAGTCTCTCCAGTAGCCTTAGCCAACCTTCCCGCCAGGATATTGGTCCCCCTGGGATTCAAGTGCCACCCGTCTTTTTTAAACAGGTCACACCTGCCCCTAAAGAGGTCCCAATGATCCAAGTACCCAAATCCTTGTCCCTTGCTCCGGTCCCTCAGCCACGCATTCATTCTCCACCGATTCCTGTTCTCACTCTCCCGCGGCACAGGCAGCAATCCCGAGATTACTACCTTTGCATTCCTCTTTCTCAGCTGTCTACCTAACTCCCTATATTCTCTTTTCATGACCCCTTCCCTTTAGGGGAGGAAATCTGCCTAGTGTGGCTTACATGTGACTCCAAAGCCACAGCAATGTGGTTTACTCTCAACTGCCCTCTGAAGGGCAACTAGGATGGGCAATAAAGCCAGCAACACCCATGTCCCATGAATGAATAAAAAAGGTAGAAAAGGAAATCTTTTAGGAACATGGGTAATAAGAATAAGGTCCAATTGCCAAATAAATACATTAAAATGAATTAAAGCTGGAATTTATATAATTTTCATGTCTCCACACTGGAGAAATGTAAATATGGCTTATTTCAAAATCTATTAAGATAAATGCATGTTTTTATAGTTACATTTACAGGACAGCTGGATTGAGAGGTGTTTACTTTCAGACAGGGCGACTGAACCCAAAATTCCCAGACACAATGCAAGATAATTTGACATTTCAGCGACCATTCACACCCATTGCCTCTGCAGCAACACCACTCATTTAAACATCACACCAGTCATTGCTAAATTACATTTGTGGACTCTGCTATCGGCGACGGGTAGAGAAAGAGGTGGTTAGTCAGTCTCATTAAAATCTGACACCAGTCAAGCTTTGGAAAAGAACAGACAAGTTCATTCAGGCAAGTAAATGCTGTGGGAAGATCGATAAAACAAAAGACTACATGCTGTGTTGTAGGACAGAATACACAGAAAATTCTGCTTAAATTGCGTAAGACAACCACTGAAGAGAAATTATATTATGCATTCTTTATTTTGTATCAAAATACTACAACTAGTTGAATTTGCATTGTGCTTTTACCATAGAAAAACACCCCCCAAAACACTTCACAGAAGGGGGAATCAAAAATGGATGCAGGCCAAAAAGAACATGTCAGTATCAAAAGTTTGGGCACGGTGGAGGATTTTAAGCAGTCTTAAAAAGGAGGGGAAAATGGAGAAGTGATGTCAGTGTGGGACCAAGAGCAAGACAAATAAATTGTGCAATTGAACCAAGTGGATCCTGCCTGATAGCGTTCCGATACAAGGTCACTGACCCGAAATGTTAACGCATTCTCTCTCCACAGGTGCTGCTGAACCTGCTGAGTATTTGCAGCATTTTCTGTTTTTATTTCAGACTTCTAACATCCACAATACTTTGCTATTGTTCCATACCTAGTGCTTTATATATTTCACCTCTTGATGGAATAAAATAGCCTATGATTGCAGTGAAACCTCACCTTATCTAATGTTAGCTAGAGAGAGATAAAAAATCCGGCAAAAATCATCGGGAGTTTCATTGTTATAATAGACCACATAAGTTTAAAGTTCATTTATTAGTGTCATAAGTAGGTGAATAACATTGCAATGATGTTACTGTGAAAATCCCCGAGTCACCACCTCCGGTGCCTGTTCCAGTACACTGAGGGAGAATTTAGTATAGCCAATGCACCTAACCAGCACGTCTTTCAGACCGTGGAGGGGAAACCGGAGCGCCTGGAGGAAACCCACGCAGACATGGGGAGAGCATGCAGACTCCACAGCCGGGAATCGAACCCAGGTCCCTGACGCTGTGAGGCTACGGTGCTAACCAAGTGATTTTAGGACAATGGGAATCAATTATACACGGCCTATACAGACAGCTTACCAGTATAACTGACGCCATCAAATACAATATACTTACAGTTGACTCAAATTCTTAGAACATAAATAGCTTAAAACGTGAAGTTATAATATTCTAATGCTTATATTCTTAACATTTTGATGTTTTACTTTTCTCACTATCTGGTCTGGAAACAAATGGCTATTAAATATCATATTTTTTAAAAAGTGACTAAAATTAAGTGATACTAAATAAATTCTAATATCAAACACATTTGAGCAAATCCTAAAAGGTGTGCATATTTCAATTAAATGGTTAATCCTTACCCCACACTAACTCTTGACCACTATATCAAGTTAAACTGGTTTTTAAAATCATTGTGCCCCGTGACTAAATTAAAGCCAACCATCCAAGCTCAATCTTAAAAAGTTGAGGGTTTTTGTCATAAGAGAGCACAATGATTTAAACAGATTCCAAATCGAACCGGGGGATTAAGCAATGGGGAACAAAGAAACGGCAGAAGAATTATTGAACACAGACTTCAGTTCGGTCTTCACAATAGAGGGCACAAATAACCTCAGAAATGTTAGGGAACCAAGGGTCGAGCGAGAAGGCGGAATTGAAGGAAATCAGTATGAGTAAACAAATCACCAGGGCCTGATAACCTACATCCCAGAATGTGAAAGGAAGTGGCCCCAGAAATATTGGATGCACTGATGGTCATCTTCAAAACTCTATAGACTCTGGAGCATTCCTACAGAGTGCGGCAAATGTAACTCTACTAGTCATGGCAGCTGGCTTGGAGAAATGGAAAATATCATTTTGGTGCACCAATTGGTTGTGTCACTGAAGTTATCATCAATATTTCTTAAAGACAATAACAGGGGCTACATTGACTTCTAGCCTGTGCTAGATGTGATCCCAATAATAGGTACTTAAAAAGTAAAAACTTGTTAGAGGGAGGGGCTAGAAGTAGGTTTGTGAGGGGCGGGGGGGAGGAGACATCATGCAACAATTTTTAAAAGACATTATTTGCGAAAATACTTGGCATCTCTGCTTCCCCACAAATACTGAAAATAGATCAACCATAATTCATTATAATTAATGTCCAGTCCTATAGTTCAATTTATTCATTTTTGCTTCAGGGCCTCTAATTGAAAGTATAACATTGGTTAGTGGAATAATCAGACAAGAAGTTGATTAAATTACTAGTTTCCCTTTAAGAGTCAGTCAGATTGCAGGTTTTCATCCCATCTGTCAGTGCTGGATTGGAATGCCCCAGAGGTGAAAAGTGTTCCACTCTAATGCCGCACAGTAACGTCTCCGACTAGGAACACAAAAAACTGCAGAAAAGGGCTGGCTTTCTATAATCATGGCCTAGAACTGGCTACAAGTTCTTAAATAAACTGAAAATCTGACATTGAACAGGAAATGCATAACAAGTCACTCAAACTGTAAAGGGAAAAAGCAGGTGTCGACATTTTGGGAGGGTGTCTTCATCAGGATTAAAGACACTCAGGACTTGGAGTATCTATGGAAAGTGGTTGGGGGTGGGGAGTGAATAAGGGAGGAGAAAGGATTAACAAATACCAATCACAAAGAGGGTTAATAGGTTGAGTGACCTCACCATGCTTAACAGAAAGCTTTTAGATTACATCAAAGATCAATGAACTGAATGTGATAGTTTAACAGCTCACACAAATTAAAACATGTATTTTGGAAATAAGATGGAGGTTAGAAAAAGACAAACAGCAAATGCAGTAAATCCATAAAACGTTTGCTCAGAGTTGTCAAGCCTTCAGGCTATACAAAGTGACATATTAATAATCCGAGTATACCAGCTTTTTTACTTTGTAAACCTCACATGATGAAACTCAGCATAAAATGTACCATGCAGTGGAGACAAAAACATTATGGGATAAAACTTTTAACAGTCACAGTCGGATTGCCACTCTAATCCTACTTAATTACACCGAAATGCAGCCACACCTTTCTCACCCGACCTTCCAATACATGCCAGGTAGTGCAATGAATTCCCAAGGCCTTCAGCCAAGTGCAGATGGGTGGAGTTTGAGGAAGACGAGCACCCCTTTTTCCAGCACTAGCTGCCATAAAGCAGGTAAGTTAAAAGGCCCAGCCCCTTTGAGAAACCAGGAAGTGTGCAAAGTGGACAGGATAAGGGTGTCGAGTGGTCAGGTAGGATGGGTGGTCAGAAGGCTGACAAGGTTGGTTGGGTGGGTGCGGGGGGGGGGGGACCAACCAAAATCTGAGATTTAAATCAGATGGTTCCAGTGCAAGGCAATTGCCCGACAGAAGTTGGAACTTCCCAGGGAATCCTTACATGGGGACTTCCGCGGGGCATCCCCCAGTGAGGGGATAAGCCCCCCCCCCAAAAAAATCGGAACAATGCTCCGTAGTTCAACCTATATACTTATTCCTTGAACGTCGCTAGTTTTGTAATGTTTTAGATAAGAGAAAGCCCCAATACAAAAGATTAACGCTGAATTTTTAAAAATGTATTACTTTCTCAGATTTATTCAGTCAACGTCCAGAGTGGACAGGGCAAGCCCCTCATCCATCCCCTTGCTTGCTCCAAAAAACTAGTCAATTCATGGTCCCAAAAGAGAAAATGCTGGAAAGTCTCAGCAGGTCCGGCAGCATCTGTAGGGAGAGAAAAGAACTGACGTTTCGAGTCCAGATGACTGGACTCGAAACGTGGTCCCCAGGCGAGGGACATACCAGATCCAAGCTGACAAGAAGTATTACATCTTATCTCATGCTTGATCTTAGCAAAAAGGCCAAAAATACAATTAGATCAAATTATACCCAAATATGCAAGTTTTATCCGTAATATGCATTAACAATTATACTTGTACAGTGCCCTTTAAACTTCAAGGCGTTTTGCGAGTTTTATAAAACTTAACCATGACACCAAGCGAAGTGAGAGGGGGAGACCAATTAATAACCAAGTTTTAAGAGAGCATTAGCCAATCTGGTATTGAAATGAATCCAATGTTGGAGCCAAACTTACGCAAATTATTTTAATACCTTATTTATTTGCATTATTTCTACTTACTTGCCACAAAGTTTTCAGAAAACATTCTTTAAAATAAACGTACACCAAACGACATGGGTATTGCTGCTGGAGCTTTCAGTAATTGTAGAATATAAACGGATAAGGAACCATGAATGCCCAACTACTTTCAAACTGCATTCTGCTCTACTATAGAGTATGGCCAAATCTGAAGTTCATTTCCCTCTCCAATTGTACCAAGGCATTATCAACAAAAAATTTTTTTAAATTAGGCCAACATGTAAGAGTTTAACATTGCAGTGCACAGGCCAAACTTGTGGTAATTTTCCATGCTGCTCAGTGCCAGCTAAGTCTGACGTAAAAAACAACTGTTGAAGTTAACGGCATCTATTTTACCTTCTGTTGCATACATCAAGTGCGGTATGATAGAATATGATACAGTTAAAGCAGCTTACAAGCCTGACAATATCACCACATTCTATGCTTTAAATTCTGCAATATTAGCTAAATAAATCTTCAGTTCATAAATACACACTGAACTCAATGTTTTTTTTGTAATGTGCTTTCTCAATAATATGCAACATGTTAACAAGGTAACACTTTCTAAAGAGCCTTCTGTAAGGCCACTGGCTTCAAAGTCCTTGTCCCACTCAGCATTAATTTACTACAGTGCCACATACAAGTGATTGGCATACATAGAAAAATCTACAGCTGGAAAGCAGAGAAGAGCATCAAGTCTCTCAGCACAAGGAGAGCAGCATTCTCTGAGACTTTCAGCCTTAAAAATAATTAGTTCCATCCACTGGGTAATATGGTGCCACATGGAATCCAAATGGGTTACTATTACATCTCAATTTATTACAAAAACATCTCAAAACTGCATCAGAGGCATAAACTAACGTATAGTCGGGTATAAAATTAAACCTGAAAAGAATTTCACAACTTTTGCAGCTGAAGTTAGCCACCTAACCTGGGCTTCAGGAGAGAAATCGCCATCAGATAAATACATGCATCTCACATCAAGTCTTTCTCATTCTGAAATTATACATCAAGTCCTACAGGTATCTCAATAGCAGCAGTCGATGGCCAACTTATAATGCCCAACTATTAGTGAAGGGTACCATTTGTTTTAAACTTAAAGTCTTAAGCTGCTGCATTAATGACAAAATTATATAGATAAAATTGGCAGAATTGTCTATAATTTCCTTTGAGGACTCAGTCATCTAGCTTAGGCAATCAAAATTACAATCTTGAAGCTCAAACAACAATTATATGAAAATTTCTAATAATTAACCCATATTTAGCACTTTCAAATGCATTTACACACATCCACTAGTGGGTCATCTTTGTTCAGCTTGAAAAAAATGAAATGAGCCAGTTCTTGTGTTGGCGCAAAATAAAACTGAGATCTTCTTTCAAGATGTTATTATGCACATGGTAATACTTTGGCATTAGTATTCTGTGGACACCATAAACTATAGTGTTATTGCAGTAACCCAAACACACTGATTCATAATTGACATCTAATTCAAATTCAGAAGTTTGAGGTCATTATAATCTTTCAACAAGAAATTAAACAATAAATACTCTATCCCACAATGTCAATAGGGGTTGCCTTATTTTTTGTGACAATAGTGTTATGTCCATGAATTGCAAAGATTTTGTGACCAATTTATGCAATCACCTTTCATTTGCCACAATCTACAAATACTCAGAAGAGATACTTAGCTATATGCATTTATAACCATAACATTTCTGCAGTTCAAATTACAAACAGTGATTGGGGGAGAGAAAGAATAAAAGGGAGAGATGAAAAACTGCCACTTGGGCTTTGTGCCCGCTGAATGCAACATGTAGAACAATGTCTATAGATCTCTTCCCACCGTCAAGATCATCCAATCACCCAGAATGTAGAAACATAGAAAACTACAGCACAAAACAGGCCCTTCGGCCCCACAAGTTGTGCCGAACATATCCCTACCTTTTAGGCCTACCTAATAGTATATACAGAGAAGCAAAAATGGGAAAGCACAATCGGGGAAAACACTGGAAATACACAGGAGGTCAGGCAAATTGTTTTGCTTTCTTTATTCTACCATGGGAGGTGAGTGTCGCTGACAAGGTCAGCATTTCTTATCAACCTAATTACTCTTGAACTGAGTGGCTTGCAAGATCATTCAGGAGAGTGTTAAGTGTCATCCACATTACTGTGGATCTGGAGTCACACATAGGTTAGATAGGCAAGGATGGCAGATTTCCTTCCCTAAAGGACATTCATCAGATGGATTTTTACAACAAATCGATAATAGTTTTGTGGTCACGATTTTCGATTCCTGATTTTATTAACAATTTAAATTCCACCAGCTGTTGTGTTGGGGTTTGAACTCATGTCCCCAGATCATTGACCTGGGCCTTTGTATTACTGGTCCAGTGACATTACCGCTATGCCATGGACTCCCCCTAGTTTGCATTCAGAGCCACTGATTTATGATAAAGAATGGAATTCAACTTTAGCACATCGGATTCCAGGATTTATTTTATGGAATTTTATTCCAGGATTCCACCCAATTCACAATTGGGGCCATTAGTTTATATACAGAATGCCAGATTAAATTTCATTTTCATATAGATATTTAAGATTGAGGATTGAACTCCTGAAATTATAAAATCAGTAACCTTGGATATGACAAATTCAATAAACTGCTGAAAATTACCAAAAGTTTTTCTAATGTTTAGAATCTCAAGGAGAACCTATTGAAATGAAGTCCTGGTATTTCAGAGCAAAAATCTACAGCATTAACTAACTAAATATAAACAGGTAGACATAAAATGTGCAACAGCTTCATGCATATATATTTCAATATGGAGAAAGTAAGAGTCACACAGCAGACTGTTCCCTTACCTATAGTTTCAGGCAGATCAAGCAGCTCATTATGTTGTAGGTCGAGGTTTGTGATTTGTGTGCAATTGCCAATCTCTTTTGGGAGGTGTTCAAGTTGATTGTGAGCCACATCCAGTGTTATGAGGTTACAGAGTTCACCTGTCAAAAAGAAAAGTATCAAATATCTAGACATTCAAATATTTTGCATTAATAATTCGATACTATTTTATTTTCTTGAAACAAATTCACCAAAAACAACCAAGACCATGACCACTCTGCATAGTATCCCCAAAAAGACAGGTGCAAAGCTCCCAATTACTTGCACAAGGTCTCTAACGTAAACTTCCAGTGATGTAGTATAGTAAGAAATCAGATGGTGACCAGAGGCATGGTTGAAGAGGTATATTTAAAAAGTGGAGAGAAGTGGCATTGCAGAGGGGTTGAGTGAGCATTCCCGAATGTAGGACCCCATTAACAAGACAAAGATTAATCCACAATTGCATATGCAACATAACTAATTTTTGTAGCAAATCTGGAAATCTTTACACAGCCAATGAATTCCCTGTTTCCCCGATTCTGATCCAGCAGCTTCTCAAATTGGCAGAGCCAAAACCTTGAAAATCTGCGGCCGGTGAAGCCTTGAGCCCGTTGAAGCCATAAAATAAAAATTCTGTTAAACCTCAGTGCCTGCCAGATACCTTCACTGAATTACTGTAATTGTAATGAGAGCAAAAGGTAGAATATTATTTGTCAGTCATTTTCGGAGGATTGCATTTAAATGTAGATGCATTGAGAAATAACATTCAAGCTGGAATATCTTGTATTTTTAACAAGTGCTCGCACAAACTGTATGAACAAAATCCCAGTCTCTCAATTTGTTTTGTATCTGCCCTTCCACTAGCAATTGAACGCTGCGTTTTGTCACAGTTTAATTTATTACAAGCCCATCTGACACTACACTTTCAGTATAATTACCCATCATAGCTAAGTATGTAGGACTATTTTTGAAGTAGTCACCTTTGAAACTATGGCAAGCCTTTGTAGGTTTTTCAAGTAGGGGTGCAGAGTTCATTTAACAACTCTGCAGTATTACACCCTTTTGCAGTTGAAATATCCACAGTAGAGCAGCTCTTCATGTTAAAAAGTGTAATGGCTTGGAGATGATCATAGATTTTATGCGATCCTTAAATGTCCTTGTGGCAAATGAGCCTAGTTCTCCATAAACACATGTATGATCATTTTGAGTTTATTCCATTGTGAAGCCTTAAATTTCTACAATTCATGGCAGCTGCATTACTGTGGCCATTGGAAGATTGAGTGTTGAAATATAATGGAGTTGGAACATAGTGTGCAGTTTTGAGCTCACACCACAGGAAGGATGTTGAGGCAATACAAAGAGAAAAAAAAAATTCAATCTTGGGATTTCTAATTCAAGGTGACCATAATAGAGGGGGTACATTAGATTCCATCAACTTGCTAGCTCTGAGAAAAAGCACAGACTTGAAATGCTGGGGCTATTTATTTTAGAATAGGGTTGATTAAACCTTCATGTTTAAAGTTATGAAGTGTGGATAGAAGCACAATGTAGCCCAAGTCATTGAAAACAGAGTAATGGGATGCACGAGTATGATAGATCTTTGACAAACGGGAATTTTTTTTAAAGTAGATTGAATTACTAAAACTGACAGAAACGGATCATTCAGGATAACTACTCCATACTGCATTTTCTGTTCTATTTGAAAGTTCTGCTACCCTTTTTTTGTTTGAATATGGAATGCACTTCTAGAATTAGTGAGTGAAGCGAAGCAGAAATCAATATTTAAGAATTATAAAGGAATTATGGAACAGTGTAGTCACATGGGACTAGAACTACTGTTCATGTGTAGAATAACCACCAGACTGGTTATGCCATGCTCCGTGTAGTCATGTCCAATTCTTTTATGGCATCTGTAAGTACAGAAATTGGTTGTCACACTTGCCCACATCACTGTACGCCAACATTTGGCATAACTTCCTAAATCTACATGGTTGCAAATGGAAAGGCTGTACTCAGAATCTAAGCAATGCTAATCAATTTAAGTTTGATCACACATTGCATATAGAAAGATGGTAATATTAATTCCAGTACATCACTTAAAATTACAAGTGATAGTATTTCTTAAAATATAGGCATGAGCCAAGCTATCACTGGGAGAAATGCTATCCATTACACAAACGATAAATGCACTGATAAATAATACATTCCTGGAAATCTGTACAGTAGTTATTTTCCATTGAACCCCATCATGGTCCTTCATCAAAAGACAGTCCAAAAATAAACTGACAAGCTAAGTAAGTCCTTTATTTATTTTTGTGTTTGCAACCAATCATCCCATATTGGATGCTTTCACCCTGCATTGGGAGGAAAGAATAAAATATCTTTGATTAGGTTTAAATGCAATGGCTTAAATAAAAGTATTTCAAAATGCAAAAAACTGCGCATTTTGGTTCTGCATTTCATAAACATAAAAATTGATCATCTATCCTAGAATCTTGTGATTACTGTCATTTTAGAAGTGAAGGCTCACAAGTGGTCAGTTCAGGTCAGCAGAGCCTTAAATTGCCTCAGTTCAGTGGCATCTTCATTAAATCAATGATCAATCACTCCTGGATTCTAATCAAGTTATTGGTCATTAAAAAGCATAAAAACGTCAAAGGGAGAATTCAAATCTAACTCACCAAGGCATTTTAAACTCAAAAATCTAATTATTTGAATTCATTTTCTCTAAAAATCAGAATTTAGCCAGTGTTTGAATTTGGAAGTTTAATATTTTTCTACATTAAGGTCACCGTCCTCTCCATCACTCCTGCTGCCAATGTGACTATCAAGTTATCAGGCACAAGTGGCACAAGTCACCTTGCCCAATGTTCTTTCCTCCCATTCCAATTAAGATTAGGATCCTGACATTAACCTACATCGCACCATCTAAAGCAATAGATGAAAGTACTGAGGTTCTGTCCTCTAATCCTACTCCACAATTTTATTTTCCAGAAGACACTGATGCTGCATATTTTCAGGCAGAATATAATTCAGATTAATAATCTAAAATGTAATAAAGCCTTTAACATGAGTAATTACGTGGATCTGAAATATACAATTTTGAATCTTTCCTTCTGAGAGAGGGAAGGCAGAGACACTGCAGATTCATAATGAGTCTTCATTTTTAGTCAATCGCTTAATGCACTAAATCTTCCAGTCAGCAGCCATGTATTAATCCTAGACAGATGGAGTATGAGCATTAGGTGGGATTTGGTTTATTTCATGCAAAAGACCATTAAGTATCCCAGCTGTTTCTGTATAGAGCAGAAGCCATCAGAATTTTGTTTAAATTTAAATTCCAAATGTAATAGCTTGCCCCGGACTTATTTTGCCTATTAAAATCTATGGATTCAGCACATGGTCAGAAGACTTGGCTTAAACTACTGTTATCAACAGTTATCAAACTGTTAACCAGTTTGTTTGACAAGTTCCTCTACTAGGTGGTGTCAGCTAACAGTCTGTTTCAGTTGTTACAGATAGCATAAAGTGTGAACTTGCCAACACCCATCTGTAGCTGTGCTCCCTCTAACTCTCATAACAAAAGCAGCAATGTACAAGTGAATAATCCACATTTAGATGAGGAAATGAGACATAATTTAACCTTACAATGAACAAACTCCATTTAAAAGTGCACAGGTCTCTAAGCAACTGCATCAATGCAAATATTCCTGCAAAGTGACTGGAGTCACAGTAGAAAATGAAATGAAGTATTCCATAAGACCATAAGACATAGGAGCGGAAGTAAGGCCATTCGGCCCATCGAGTCCACTCCACCATTCAATCATGGTTGATTTCAACTCCATTTACCCGCTCTCTCCCCATAGCCCTTAATTCCTCGAGAAATCAAGAATTTATCAATTTCTGTCTTGAAGACGCTCAACGTCTCGGCCTCCACAGCCCTCTGTGGCAATGAATTCCACAGACCCACCACTCTCTGGCTGAAGAAATTTCTCCTCATCTCTGTTCTAAAGTGACTCCCTTTTATTCTAAGGCTGTGCCCCCGCGTCCTAGTCTCCCCTGTTAATGGAAACAACTTCCCTACGTCCATCCTATCTAAGCCGTTCATTATCTTGTAAGTTTCTATCAGATCTCCCCTCAACCTCCTAAACTCCAATGAATATAATCCCACGATCCTCAGACGTTCATCGTATGTCAGGCCTACCATTCCTGGGATCATCCGTGTGAATCTCCGCTGGACCCGCTCCAGTGCCAGTATGTCCTTCCTGAGGTGTGGGGCCCAAAATTGCTCACAGTACTCCAAATGGGGCCTAACCAGTGCTTTATAAAGCCTCAGAAGTACATCCCTGCTTTTGTATTCCAAGCCTCTTGAGATAAATGACAACATTACATTTGCTTTCCTAATTACGGACTCAACCTGCAAGTTTACCTTTAGAGAATCCTGGACTAGGACTCCCAAGTCCCTTTGCACTTTAGCATTATGAATTTTGTCACCGTTTAGAAAATAGTCCATGCCTCTATTCTTTTTTCCAAAGTGTACGACCTCGCACTTGCCCACGTTGAATTTCATCAGCCACTTCTTGGACCACTCTCCTAAACTGTCTAAATCTTTCTGCAGCCTCCCCACCTCCTCAATACTACCTGCCCCTCCACCTATCTTTGTATCATCGGCAAACTTGGCCAGAATGCTCCCAGTCCCGTCATCTAGATCGTTAATATATAAAGAGAACAGCTGTGGCCCCAACACTGAACCCTGCGGGACACCACTTGTCACCGGTTGCCATTCTGAGAAAGAACCTTTTATCCCAACTCTCTGCCTTCTGTCTGACAGCCAATCGTCAATCCATGTTAGTACCTTGCCTCGAATACCATGGGCCCTTATTTTACTCAGCAGTCTCCCGTGAGGCACCTTGTCAAAGGCCTTTTGGAAGTCAAGATAGATAACATCCATTGGCTCTCCTTGGTCTAACCTATTTGTTATCTCTTCAAAGAACTCTAACAGGTTTGTCAGGCACGACCTCCCCTTACTAAATCCATGCTGACTTGTCTTAATCCGACCCTGCACTTCCAAGAATTTAGAAATCTCATCCTTAACGATGGATTCTAGAATTTTGCCAACAACTGAGGTTAGGCTAATTGGCCTATAATTTTCCATCTTTTTTCTTGTTCCCTTCTTGAACAGTGGGGTTACAACAGCGATTTTCCAATCCTCTGGGACTTTCCCTGACTCCAGTGACTTTTGAAAGATCATAACTAACGCCTCCACTATTTCTTCAGCTATCTCCTTTAGAACTCTAGGATGTAGCCCATCTGGGCCCGGAGATTTATCAATTTTCAGACCTTTTAGTTTCTCTAGCACTTTCTCCTTTGTGATGGCAACCATATTCAACTCTGCCCCCTGACTTTCCTGAATTGTTGGGATATTACTCATGTCTTCTACTGTGAAGACTGACGCAAAGTACTTATTAAGTTCCTCAGCTATTTCCTTGTCTCCCATCACTAGATTACCAGCGTCATTTTGGAGCGGCCCAATGTCTACTTTTGCCTCCCGTTTGTTTTTAATGTATTTAAAGAAACTTTTACTATCATTCCTAATGTTACTGGCTAGCCTACCTTCATATTTGATCCTCTCCTTCCGTATTTCTCTCTTTGTTATCCTCTGTTTGTTTTTATAGCCTTCCCAATCTTCTGACTTCCCACTACTCTTTGCCACATTATAGGCTCTCTCTTTTGCCTTGATGCATTCCCTGACTTCCTTTGTCAGCCATGGCTGCCTAATCCCCCCTCTGATAACCTTTCTTTTGTTTGGGATGAACCTCTGCACTGTGTCCTCAATTACTCCCAGAAACTCCTGCCATTGCTGTTCTACTGTCTTTCCCACTAGGCTCTGCTTCCAGTCGATTTTTGTCAGTTCCTCCCTCATGCGCCTGTAATTACCTTTATTTAACTGTAGAACCTTCACATCTGATTCTGCCTTCCTTCTTTCAAATTGCAGACTGAATTCTACCATATTATGATCACTGCTTCCTAAGTGTTCCCTTACTTTAAGATCTTTTATCACGTCTGGCTCATTACATAACACTAAGTCCAGAATAGCCTGTTCCCTCGTGGGCTCCATCACAAGCTGTTCCAAAAAGCCGTCCTGTAAACATTCAATGAATTCCCTTTCTTTGGGTCCACTGGCAACATTATTTACCCAGTCCACCTGCATATTGAAATCCCCCATGATCACTGTGACCTTGCCTTTCTGACATGCCCTTTCTATTTCGTGGTGCATTTTGTGCCCCTGGTCCTGACCACTGTCAGGAGGCCTGTACATAACTCCCATTATGGTTTTTTTGCCTTTGTGGTTCCTCAACTCTACCCACACAGACTCCACATCGTCTGACCCTATGTCGTTTAGTGCTATTGATTTAATTTCATTTCTAATTAACAAGGCAACCCCGCCCCCTCTACCCACCCCTCTGTCTTTTCGATAGGTTGTGAATCCCTGGATGTTTAACTGCCAGTATTCGATGCAAACCTGATCTTTACATAGGTTCATATTTCTCTGTGCTCCACATCAAATGTCCTACATAACCACAACACTGCTAAGTGAACCATAATAGTCAAGTCTTGGATGTGATGGGACAGTAAATTAGGTACAATGACCATTCTGCTGTACCAAGTACAACTGTTCGTCTCATTTCTGCGGGCAAAGAATTTAGCTATTCATTAGTAAGTTTAGCGTCCTTGAAGGGATCTCCTCCTACCCAAACAAGTAATTTAGCAATAAATTAAAAAGTTGAAATCAATAAGAGGATTAAATAACTGATGCACTGCAAACTTGCCAACTATGCTTTAACATTTACTTGTGGCCGAGGATAAGCCATGTGTACATATACATGATATAGTACAAGCAGAGACCCAAAGTCAAGACCCTTCCATGCTATATGAAGTGGCCACACAAAGAGTAAATCTTGACAGAAAAATTACATACCCAAAATGGTAATTCTTTAGAAAATAGAACATACCAAACTGGTTTACTTTTTTTAAACAAACACTTCTACTTGCAATTTACAAGATTAGACACGAGGAGAAATTGAAATGCATTTTACAGACAAATATGAAGAATATAAGAATAGGAGCAGGCCATTCAGTTCCACAAGTCTATTTAGCCGTTCTATTGGACTGTTTTTAAGTCCACCTCAACTCCATTCATCCAACTTTGCTCCACTTTCTTAATATCCTTAACCAGGTCTGAATGACCTTCTTCTGCACCGTAGGGATCCTATAATTCTAAGCCAAAATTAATCGTAGTCCTGAAAATTTCAGTTTATAGAACCTTAGTTAGGCCGCACTTGGAATATATTGTTCAATTCTGGTCGCCACACTACCAGAAGGATGTGGAGGCTTTGGAGAGGGTACAGAAAAGATTTACCAGGATGTTACCTGGTATGGAGGCATTAGCTATGAGGAGGAGTTGGAGAAATTTGGTTTGTTCTTGCTGGAATGACGGAGGTTGAGGGACAACCGGACAGAAGTCTACGAGGTTATGAGGAGCATGGATAGTCAGAAGTTTTTTCCCAGGGTGGAAGAGTCAATTACTAGGGGGCATAGGTTTAAGGTGTGAGGGGCAAGGTTGAAGGAGATGTACAAGGCAAGTTTTTTTTTTACACAGAGGGTGGTGAGTGCCTGGAACTCGCTGCTGGGGGAGGTAGTGGAAGCAGATATGATAATGACGTTTAAGGGGCCTCTTGACAAATACATGAATAGGATGGGAATAGAGGGTCCCCGGAAGGGTAGGGGGTTTTAGTTCAGTCGGGCAGCATGGTCGGTGCAGGCTTGGGAGGGCCGAAGGGCCTGTTCCTGTTCTGCAATTTTTTTTCTTTGTTGACCTAGCATCAAACATTTGGAATTGAGTGGGGAGGGAGGAGATATCCAGGTTTCTAGTATGCTTTGTGGAAAATGCTTCCCGATTTCACTCTAAATTGTATTGGATTCATTTTTTGATCTACTCTACTACATTTCTTTATCACAAACAAAACTTGATTAAATCACTTTTAATCTTCTAAATAAAGACAACATAAACCAGGTTTATGCAACCTGTGCTCAAGATGTAACCTCTTAGCCCCAAAATCAATCACTCTGGTGCAAAATCATTCATGTTGAATAAAAGGCAAATCAAAATATTTTTAATAATTTAGAGACCAAAATTGTACTTTAAATGGATTAAGGTGCCCATATCTGAACTTGGACCAAAGGCCTCCTGCAACTATGCGATCATTCATATATAGAAACATACATAGAAAATAGAAGCAGGAGTATACAATTCAGCCCTTCAAACCTGCTCTGCCATTTATCATCACGGCTGATCATTAAATTCAATGCCTTGATCCCACCTTCCCTCCCATATCCCTTGATCCCTTTAATCCCAAGAGTTAGATCCAAATCCTTATTGATATCTCACAACATTTTGGCTTCAAATACTTTGTAGTGGGTTGCACAGATACACCACTGGGTAAAGAAATTTCTCCTCAGTCCTAAAAGGTTTACCCCTTCTCCTTAGACAATAATCTCTAGTTCTGGATTCCCCCACCATCAGAAACATTCTTTCTGAATCTGCCCTGTCTAATCCTGTTAGAATTTTATAAATTTCTATGAGATCCCCTCTCACTATTCTAAACTCCAATGAATATAATCCTAACCGATTTAGTCTTGCCATCCCAGTCTGTCCACAAACGAGTGTTGCCACACCAGGAATCAACCTGGTAAACCTTCGCTGTACACCCTCTATAGCAAGAGCATCCTTCCTCAGATAAGGAAACCAAAACTGCACACAATATTCCAGGTGTGGCCTCATCAATGTCCTATACAATTACAATAAGACATCCCTATTCCTATACTCCAATCCCCTGTATCTGTGCGCTTACTTTCAGCAACCGATGCACGAGGACACCAAGGTCTCGCTGAGTATCAATCTGTCTGAATTCAAACCCATTCAAATAATAACCTGCCTTCCTATTTTTGCAACCCAAGTAAATAACCTCACATTTAACCACAATGTACTGCATCTGCAATGCATATGCCCACTCAGCCTGTCCAAATCATGCTGAAGCATCTCTGCATCCTCCTCACAGCTCACCCTCCCACCCAACTTTGTATTATCTGCAAATTTGGAGATAATACATTTCGTTCCCTCGTGCAAATCATTAATATATAATGTGAACAGTTGAGGTTCAAGCACAGATCCTGTGATACCCGATTAAGTCTCTACTTGCTAATCAGAAAACGACCCATTTGTTCAAACCCTTTGCTGCATGTCTGCTAACCAGCTTTCTATCCATCTCAACAAACTACCCACAATCACAAGCACTTTAATTTTACACAGTAATCTGCTATGTGAGACCTTCCCGAAAGCCATCCGAAAGGTCTAAAAAAACCCACATCCACCGGTTCTCCCTGGTCAACTCTGCCAGTTACATCTTCAAAGAATTCCAGTAGATTTGTCAAGCATGATTTCCCTTTCGTAAATCCATGCTAACTTTGTCTGTTTTCCAAATGCTATACACATACCGGTAAAGCTTTTGAGCACGTACAAAAAAAGAAATCAAAATTGAATGTTGATATTTATCTCAAGGGGGTTTGAATGCAAAATAGTGAAGTTCAGTTGCACACAACCTATAATCGGACCTCACTTGGAGTTCAAAACTGCAATCAGTGTGGGCTGCAAACTGCTGGAAAGAGGTATTGGTTTTGGAAGAGGTGCAATGGAGCTTCAATGATAGGAACGTGGAAACAGTCGTTTCAATTTGTCTCCAACAGCAGTCAATAATATTTAAATGGAAAATTCCTGAACTAGCCTCAAGACTGTAAAAACTAAGCTTGAAGCCAAAGATGAATCACAATGCTCATATCGAACACAGCTCATGGGAGACAAATAACCAATTAAATAGACATCTTTAATGGCTGCACAACTTCCAATCCCTAACCAGAGTAAACGTGAATATTTTTAATCAAGTTAAAGCCAAAGCTAGCAGATGTGGCGCTGCAATTGTGCAAATTTGCTGATTTAAAGTTCAGCAGCTTATATCCTACATTATGTTAATCTGAATGGCTTTGATAAAATATTTGACAATACATATACATCACCCTCACTTCAGTAAATTCATTTTTAAGCAATTGATTAGTGAGAGATATGCTGCAATGACTATTTACTGTTAGTTGAGTGGGAGGGTGAACTGTGACGAGGATGCAGAGATCATTCAGAATGATCTGGACAGGTTGGGTGAGTGGACTAATCGATGGCAGATGCAGTATCATTTGGATAAGTGTGAGGTTATTCACTTTGGAAGCAAAAACAAGGAGGCAGATTACTACCTGAACGGTTGTAAATTGGGAGGGGAGTGTGTGCAGCGGGACCTGGGTGTCCTCGTGCACCAGTCATTGAAGGTAAGCATGCAAGTGCAGCAGGCACTAAAGAAGGCAAATGGCATGTTGGCCTTCACTGCGAGAGGTTTCAAGTACAGGAGCAGGGATGTGTTGTTGCAATTATACAGGGCCTTGATGAGACCATACCTAGAGTATTGTGTGCAGTTTTGGTCTCCTTTTCTGAGGAAGGATGTTCTTGCTCTCGAGGGAGTGCAGTGAAGGTTTACCAGGCTGATTCCAGGGTTGGCAGGACTGATGTATGAGGAGAGAGCGACTAGGTTAAGATTGTTTTTGCTGGAGTTAGACCACAAGACCATAAAATATAGGAGCAGAATTAGGCCACTTGGCCCATCAAGTCTGCTCCGCCATTCAATCATGGCTGATATTTTTCTCATCCCCGTTCTCCTGTCTTTTCCCCATAACCACTGACCCCCTTATTAATCAAGAACCTATCTATCTCGGTCTTAAAGACACTCAATGACCTTGCCTCCATAGCCTTCTGCGGCAAAGAGTTCCACAGATTCACCACTCTCTGGCTGAAGAAATTCCTCCTCATCTCTGTTTTAAAGGATCGTCCCTTTAGCCTGAGGTTAGAACATAACAGCGCAGTACAGGCCCTTCGGCCCTCGATGTTGCGCCGACCAGTGAAACCAATCTAAAGCCCATCTAACCTACACTATTCCAATATCATCCGTATGTTTATCCAATGACCATTTAAATGCCCTTAATGTTGGCGAGTCCACTACTGCTGCAGGCAGGCACGCCCTTACTACTCAGTGAAGTGCCTACCTCTGACATCTGTCCTATATCCATCACCCCTCAATTTAAAGCTATGTCCCCCTCGTGCTAGCCATCACCATCCGAGGAAAAAGGCTCTCACTATCCACCCTGTCTAATCCTCTGATCATCTTGTATGCCTCTATTAAGTCACCTCTTAACCTTAGTCTTAACCTCAGTCTGCAAGTACAACAGGTGATCGAGGCGGCAAATGGGATGTTGGCATTTATCGCGAGGGAGTTAGAATATAAAAGCAGAGAAGTCTTGCTGCATCTGCACAAGGCATTGGTGAGGCCGCAGCTGGAATACTGTGTGCAGTTTTGGTCCCCTTACTTGCGAAAGGATATATTGGCCTTGGAGGGAGTGCAGAGAAGGTTCACCAGGTTGATACCGGAGATGAGGGGTGTAGATTATGAGGAGAGATTGAGCAGATTAGGTTTGTACTCGTTGGAGTTTAGAAGGCTGAGGGGTGATCTTATAGAGGTATATAAGATAATGAAGGGGCTGGATAGGGTAGAAGTGGAGAGATTCTTTCCACTTAGAAAGGAAACCAGAACTAGAGGGCACAGCCTCAAAATAAAGGGGGGTCAGTTTAGGACAGAGTTGCGGAGGAACTTCTTCTCTCAGAGGGTGGTGAATCTCTGGAATTCTCTGCCCACTGAAGTGGTGGAGGCTGCCTCGTTGAATATGTTTAAGTCACGGATAGATGGATTTCTGATCGATAGGGGAATTAAGGGTTATGGGAAGCAGGCGGGTAAGTGGAACTGATCCACTTCAGATCAGCCATGATCTTATTGAATGGCAGGGCAGGCTCGAGGGGCTAGATGGCCTACTCCTGCTCCTAGTTCTTATGTTCTTCTTCTCTCTAACGAAAACCACCTCAAGTCCCTCAGCCTTTCCTCATAAGACCTTCCCACCATACCAGGCAACATCCTGGTAAATCTCCTCTGCACCCTTTCCAATGCTTCCACATCCTTCCTATAATGCGGCGACCAGAACTGTACACAATACTCCAAATGCGGCCGCACCAGAGTTTTGTACAGCTGCAACATGACCTCCTGACTTCAAAACTCAATCCCTCTACCAATAAAAGCTAACACTCTGTACGCCTTCTTAACCCTACCCCAACCTGGGTACCAACTTTCAGGGATCTTTGCACATGCACACCGAGATCCCTCTGTTCATCCACACTACCAAGTATCTTACCATTAGCCCAGTACTCTGTAATCCTGTTACTCCGTCCGAAGTGAATCACCTCACACTTTTCTGCATTAAACTCCATTTGCCACCTCTCAGCCCAGCTCTGCAGTATATCTATGTCCCTCTGTAACCTGCAACAACCTTCCGCACTGTCCACAACTCCACCGGCTTTAGTGTCATCCGCAAATTTACCAACCCATTCTTCTACACCCTCATCCAGGTCATTTATAAAAATGACAAACAGCAGTGGCCCCAAAACAGATCCTTGCGGTACACCACTAGTAACTGAACTCCAGGATGAACATTTCCCATCAACCACCACCCTCTGTCTTCTTACAGCTAGCCAATTCCTGATCCAAACCGCTAAATCACCCTCAATCCCATGCCTCCGTATCTTCTGCAATAGCTTACCATGGGGAACCTTATCAAACGCTTTACTGAAATCCATATACACCACATCAACTGCTTTACTCTCATCCACCTCTTTGGTCACCTTCTCAAAGAACTCAATAAGGTTTGTGAGGCACAACCTACCCTTCACAAAACCGTGTTGACTACCCCTAATCAAATTATTCCTTTCTAGGTGATTATAAATCCTATCTCTTATAATCCTTTCCAAAGCTTTGCCCACAACAGAAGTACGGCTCACAGGTCTATAATTACCAGGTTTGTCTCTACTCCCCTTCTTGAACAAGGGGACATTTGCTATCCTCCAGTCTTCTGGCACTATTCCTGTAGACAATGACAACATAAAGATCAAAGCCAAAGGCTCTGCAATCTCCTCCCTAGCCTCCCAGAGAATCCTAGGATAAATCCCATCCGGCCCAGGGGACTTATCTATTTTCACACTTTCCAGAATTGCTAACACCTCCTCCTTATTAACCTCAATCCTGTCTAGTCCAATAGACTGTATCTCAGTATTCTCCTCGAGGTTGTGCCCTCTGGTTCTAGTTTTTCCTACTAGTGGAAACATCCTCTCCACGTCCACTCTATCCAGGCCTCACAGTATCCTGTAAGTTTCAATAAGATCCCCCCTCATCCTTCTAAACTCCAACAAGTACAGACCCAGAGTCCTCAAACGTTTCTCATACGACAAGCTCTTCATTCCAGGAGTCATTCTTGTGAACCTCCTCTGGACCCTTTCCAAGGCCAGCACATCCTTCCTTAGATATGGGGCCCAAAACTGCTCACAATACTCCAAATGGGTTGTGACCAGAGCCTTCTAAGTAGTCTCAGAAGTACATCCCTGCTCTTGTATTCTAGCCCTCTTGACATGAAGGCTAACATTGCATTTGCCTTACTACCTGCTGGTTGAACCTGCACGTTAACATTAAGAGAATCTTGAACAATGACTACCAAGTCCCTTTGTGTTTCTGATTTTCCCAGTTAGAAAATAGCCTATGCCTCCATTCCTCCTTCCAAAGTGCATAACCTCACACTTTTCCACATTGTATTCCATCTGCCACTTCTTTGCCCACCCTCCTAACCCATCCAAGTCCTTCTGCAGCCCCCCTGCTTCCTCAATACTACCTGTCCCTCCACATATCTTTGTATCATCTGCAAACTTAGCAACAGTTCCTTCCTCCAAATCGTTCATGTATATTGTGAAAAGTTGTGGTCCCTGCACTGACCCGAGGCACACCACTAGTCACCGGCTGCCATCTTGAAAAAGACCCCTTTATTCCCACTCTCTGCCTTCTGCCAGTCAGCCAATCCTCTATCCATACCAGGAGTTGAGATGAATGAGGGGGGAATCTCAGAGACTTATAAAATTCTAACAGATCTAGACAGGATAGATACAGGGAGGATGTCCCCAATGGTGGGGGAGTCCAGAACCAGGGGTCACCGTCTGAAGATTCAGGGTAGACCATTTAGGACAGAGGTGAGGAGACATTTCTTCACCCAAAGAGTGGTGAGCCTGTAAAATTCATTACCACAGGAAGTAGTTGATAGCAAAACATTGAATGTATTCAAGAGGCGGCTGGATATAGCACTTGGGGCAAATGGGACCAAAGTTATGGGGGAAATGCAGGATTAGGCTATTGAGCTGGATGATCAGCCATGATCTTAATGAATGGCGGAGCAGGTTCGAAGGGCCAAATGGCCTCCTCCTGCTCCTATCTTCTATGTTTCTATGTTAAAAGGCTCTATGCTTTAACTAATGACAGTAGAGTTAATAATGTAATGCCACCAATATTAAACACTTCACACAACGTCATACCCAACTTTACCATTTTAAATGTAGGCATGTTTTCCTCCTCATAAGAACCTTCAGCCGTATCTGTTCATTCATAGTTCCAATGAATTACTGTAAGCCTACTGTAATAATTCATTACGAGGTGACAGAAAGTGGCAAGAATTTTGGTGCAAGAACACAATGAAATAAGTGTCCTTCAAAAAATATATTTAAATATTGAAGCATTTCCCCAAATTATTGATCGGAATCTAGATTTAGTGTCCTTTTCTCACAAATCCAATATCTCTTCAGCAGTAAATATCTTAACTTGCTTTCCAGTGACTTATTGTTGGGCCTACACAGTAGAGATATCGCAACCTGGTTAATGACAAGACTGTTGGATCACTAGAAAAGGGACACTTGCAGCATTCAGATGGAGGTCAACTATTACTAAGTCTTTGTTCCCATTTACTAAAATCAACTTGAAGCTATAGTCTACAATTCCCAACATACTTGCAGCGTAAATTGTATAAATGAAGAATCTTGCTAATGTTAATCATCTGAAATCCAATCTTTGCTCTCAGTTTCGGTAGAACCGTGAAAGAAAGGGACAAAGGAACTTCTTTAACTAATTTACAAAATAACCACAAAGTAACCATGCAAAGATACACACACAACTATGAAATCAAAGACAATTATTTAAAAAACAATACTGAATGTTTGGCAGAGTTTTGCAGGCAGTAATCCATTCTCAGGATTCAGATGAGGAAAGACTCGAGCTTCATTCTTGCGGTTATTGTGTAGACAAAGCATTATCATAGTGTAAAGTTTTGCATAATTTTCACTTCAGAACATAGAATGTCCATTGCGAGATTGCACGTGTTAGCATGATAATCTCTTTGCACGTTAATGGCACGTGAACGGCACGTGAACAAAAATGACCGAACTTGCATTTAGTGTTGGAGCTATGACGCCAATTTGTATAGCAAAGCAGTGCAAAATCAATACATATAAACAGATCAATAATTAATGAAATTCGCCAAACTACATCAAACCGGTATACCACAATAACATTTTCAAATAAACCTGCAAGGGAAAGAAGTCAAAATTGTTTTGGACATGCAGGCAAGACAAAGAAGACACATACCTATTTCAGCAGGGAGCTGCTTAATTTTGTTCTCACGGATACTCAGCATTGTAAGTTTGGATAGATTTTTGATGTCCTTCTCCACAGTAGTTATACGGTTGAACCGCAAATAGAGAGTGGTGAGGGAAACCAGCTTGTATACTACTGTAGGTATTTCTCGAAGTTTGTTATGCCGTAGATCAAGCATTCGCAATTTCTTCAAGTTATCGAGAGAGTCAGGCAAACTTGTAAGTGAATTCTCACTTAGTGCCAGGGTGACCAAGTTCACAAGGCAACCCAGTTCTACTGGCAAACACTGCAATTTGTTACTATACAAATAAAGCTCAGTTAATTGGGTCAATTCCTTGATTGACGTTGGAAGTATGTGAATAGATCTCTTGGCCAAGTCCAAACGCATTGCATTCTCCTCACGACACTTGTTTAATTCTTTAACCACTTCAGCATTACTCGATTTTTTACGTCCTGGTGCTGGATTTGGCCGTTTTATTGTATTGTCCACTTGAAATTGCACACCTGGTTGCACGCCACTAGATTCTTTTTTCCCCTCTTTGGCATCTTTCCCTTTGGTCTTGGAGTCTTTTTCTTTACCATCTTTCCCAAAGCTACCAGAAGCCTTTGTGTCCCTTTCCTTGTCCTTTCCCAATGAAACTTTAGGGTCCTTTTCTTTGCAGTCTTTCTCTTTTCCTAGTGTACTGCTCATTGTGGCTGCAAAGTAAATAGCCAACTCGGTATTGTTTTAAAAAACACAATGGAGTAAATTCTTATCTTCAAAGATTAAATGGATTGTATTTAAAATGTTCTAGGAAACCAAGTAAAATGGACCAAGTAGTCTGATATGGTACCAAGCTGCACATTTGTCATTAATGGATATAACCTCCAGCTTTAATCTGGAAAACAGCTGCTGTCCACATGTTGAACATTAAGTCTCCCTTTTCAGGTGTGTCAACTGAAGCATTCCTGCAATAAAAACAGATAAAATAAGATTAAAATAGGCATTAGAAACACAGTATACCAAAATGTATTAAAAAATTGGAATCTTGAGTTTGAACTGCTTTAATGACCCTCAACATCTTAATTCATCACCTAAAATCAACAACACCTGTCGCCCACTCTTAATTGCACTTGATCTGAGGGCCTTGTTCAGCCATTTCAGAGGGTAGTTAAGAGCCAACCACATTGTGGGGGTCTGGAGTCTTGTGTAGGCCAGACCAGGTAAGGATGGTAGATTTCTTTCCCTAAAGGATTTTAATGAACCAGATGGGTTTTTACAACAATCAATGATAGTTTTATGGCCACCAGCACTGAAACAAAGTTTCAATACCAGATATATTAACTAATTTAAATTCAACCAGCCACAATGGTGGGATTTGAATCCTAGCCCCTCAGAGCCCCTTCAGAGATTACCTGTCTAGTGACATTACCAACATGCCACCATCTCCCCATATATTTACAGAAATAACTACCGGCATTGTCACTAGTGAATGGACAGTGATGCCCCAGGTCGAGGGAAAAGGAGAAAAATAAGAAGTGTTAGTGAGAAAAAAATTAGGAGAGAGAGAGGAGGAAAGCTGCCAGTAGAGATTCTAGTGTACAGTGAGATTGTGATCCAGCACAAGAAAGATATCTTTAGAAAAATAAACAGGCAGTGAGGGCAAGTAGATAGGAACTGCTGATGTTTGGATGCCTAATATCCATTCGTGAACAAGAGCCAAAGAAAAAAATATATTTCTGGAACAAATAATAGTGCAATTTTGCATTATGATACAAGTAGCCAATATGATTCACTGACTGCATGAACAAGACTGTAAACAACAGCCAAACTATTTTATCAAATCCATCCACTCTCCTATTCAAAGTCTTTATTTCTCTCACTGTAGCATCTGAGCCATACAAGGTAAGCCAAGACTCGCTTAAAAGGTTCACCAAAAACAGGTCTAACCAACAGCACTCATACCTTTGACAGCGTCACTGGTGTCTGTATGTCCTCTGACTTCAAACAGAACTCCTTTGATAAAGTTCACATTAAGGACCCCCAGATTCGTATGATCCCAAGCACTTTTGTGCCCCTCAAGTCTCACGAAAACCAGTCAGCTCAAAGACTTAAATCTTGCCCAAGTATCTGGAAAGGTTCTTCCTACATCCTTGTTGTACTGTTGGATAACATACAAGCCAATATTTTCCCATCTACTCCTCATCCAGATGTGATCATAAAAACATTTTAAAAATTGGTGCACGTCATATGGTCCTTCACCCTGCTCTGCCATTGAATATGAAAAGGTATTTTCAGCCTCTACTTTTCCACCCACTCCTTTATCCCTCAATTCCCCAAAAAATCCATCTATCCCAGCCTTAAAAATATTTAATGATAGAGGATCCACAACTTTCTGTGGCAGAGAATTCCAAAGTGACACAATACTGAATGAGGAAATTTTTCATCTCTGTCCTAAATGATCTCCCCCTTACCCTGGAATGGTGCCGGTGTTCTTCATTCCCCAGCGAGGGGAAAACAACCTGAGTGTCAACCCCATTAAAATCCCTCATGCTCCAATAAAATCACCATACATTCCTCTAAACTCCAGAGACTATTGACACAATGTGGGCGGCACAGTGGCAAGCACTGCTGCCTCAGAGCCAGGGGCCCGGGTTCGATTCCAGGCTTGAGTCACTGAGTAGAGTTTACACATTCTCCCCATCTGTGTGGGTTTCCTCCGGGTGCTCCGGCTTCCTCCCAGAGTCTGAAAGACGTGCTGGTTAGACGCATTGACCCAAACAGGTGCCGGAATGTGGCAACTAGGGGAATTTCACAGTAACTTCATGGCAGTGTTAATGCAAGCCTTACTTGTGACTAATAAATAAATCTTTAGACAATCTACTCATCAAAGGATGACCCTCTCATCCCTAGTACCAACCTAGTGCACCTTTGTTATACCATCTCCAATCCAGGTATATACCACCAAAAGCTCCATTGCAACTTATCACATTTCCTGACATCAAAATCAATAAAATTATCAGTGTGTCCCACCACCTCATGATTTTGAGTAGATAGGGAGAAACTATCCCCCCTCATAAAAGGATCAATAATGAGAGGGCACGGGTGTAAGGTGATTTGCAAAACAAAAATGCAAATGTGATGTGAGAACAAGGCATTTTCACACAAGTGGTTCAGGTCTGGAACACGCTGCCTGTGGTGAAAGCAGGTTCAATTGAGGTATTCAAGAGGACATTAGATAATTACTTAAATACAAACAATATGCAAAGATACAGGGAAAAGGCAAGGGAATGGCACCAAGCCATAATGCTCATTTGGAACACAATATGCCTAATGGCCTCCTTCTGCACCAGAACAACTGAGACTCCTTTGAATTTCCCTCACATTTCTTCTAAATTCAAGTCATTTTATGTTTTGTCCTCCCCGCACCTTTACTTTACTGAAAATGACGATTCATTTTCCCTATCGGAACTTACTCTTTCCCAGAATTGCAAAATTGTGAAACTCTACATCACTAACCTTGAAATTATATGATGCTGCAAACAGAAATCATTGTATTCGACTATCATGTTCCAAGCAGTTGCTAAAATACCCTGTCTGGTTTGTCCATATGCATTACTATTTTGAACCAATTCCAGAGTCAGCATCCAGGCTGTGCTTTATAAGTTGCATGCAAAAATGAAAAGCAGCAATAAATAATTAACTAATCTTACTGTGAATAGAAACATTACAACTCATTGTTTCCTTTCTTCTATTATTGTCACGCTCTTAAAACATAAACATGGCATTATACATCACAACTTCCCAAATTATATAGTCGCTTTTTCTTTTCAACCCTGCCCACATCCTGCACTAAGAATTTTGCCCCTTCGGCTTTGAATCATCAGATTAATATAAGAAATCCAAGGATCTGAAACACTTTATGCTCTGCACTATTTTCTTTTGCAAAGTTTACATATCGCAAAGTTTACCTATCACAAGTCATACATGCAACTTTACAACACAAAAGTCAGACACTTATTCTCAGCGAAAAGACTTCACATATTTGCTTGGAGGGCACTTGAGCAGTAAATTATTTTTCCAAATACTATATGTCCTTGTAGTCAAGGCCAACAGTGACTGCTACGTACATGGAGATTCTATGCCATCTGCTTTTTAAAAAATCTTCAAATCATTTTGACTGAAACACAAATGGGCATAGCCAAAGCCATCAATTTGGTCATAACATTTCCTCGCTGGTTGAATCACAATAAACGAATGGTTTTGTACACACAATTCAATTATTTCTCAAAACTGGCAATGGAGCAAGTGAAAAGGACATTTAAAAGCTTTGTACAGCAAAGGTGAGCTCTATTCAATTCTATAACCCTGCACTGAAAAAGCAATCTGAATAGTTCTGCTCCCAACCTTAACTTTCTTCTCATTCAAATACTTAACCACTTCCTTTTTAAAAGCCATCATAAATTCTACTTCCATCACTGAAATTTCTGGCTGACCACACCACCTCCCAATAATTCTCTGCATACAACAGTTTCTTCTCCCAATCTCTCCTTTCAGGCTAGTTTAATAGCCTTAAATTCATGTACCAGTTATGGATTCAAACTGTAAAAATATTTTAAGTTTATGAAAGCCTCTTAACTTTGAAAACATCAGACCTATTCAGGCTTTTGATTGATTGTCACATATAGAGATACAATGAAAAGTATTGTTTCTTGCCAGCTGCACAGGCAAAACCTATCGTTCGTACAGTCCATAGGGGGAAGGATAGGGTGCAGAATATAATGCTGCAGTTACCGATAAGGTGAGAAGAACAGCTTAATATGTGATAGGTCCATTCAAAAGTCTGATGGCAGCAGGGAAAAAGCTGTTCTTGAATTAGTCGGTATGCGTTTTCAAACTTTTGTCTCTTTTTCCCAACGGAAGAAGGTGGAAGAGAGTATGTACATGGGGGCCTTGATTATGCTGGCTGCTTTTCCGAGGCAGCGGGAAGTGTAGATATAGTCAATGAATCGGAGGCTGGTTTGTGTGATGGACTGGGCTGCATTCGCAACTTTTTGTAGTTTTTTGTGGTCTTGGTCAGAACAGGAGCCATATCAAGCTATGATGCATCCAGAAAAGATCATTTTTATGGTGCAGCTGTAAAAATTGGTCAGTGTCATAGGGACATGCTGGATTTCCTTAGCCTAAGTAGAGACGTTGGTGGACTTAACTGTAGCATCAGTATGGTGGGACCAGGACAAATTGTTGGTGATCTGAACACCTAGAAACCTAGAAGCCTAGAAACCACCTAGAAGCTCCCGACCATCTCCACTTCATCATAGAACCATAGAAAGTTACAGCTCAGAAACAGGCCCTTTGGCCCTTCTTGTCTGTGCCGAACCATTTTTTGCCTAGTCCCACTAACCATCTTCGATGCGGAGAGGGGCATGTCCTCCACTATGTTTCCTGAAGTTGATGCTATCTCCTTTGTTTTACTGACATGAGGGAGAGATTGTCATTATACCATTTCACCAGATTCACTATCTCCTTCCTGTACTCCATTTCATCATTGCTCGAGATCCAACACAACCTTGGGGGGCACCGTTGTTGAGGATAATCATAGAGGTGTCATTATCGACCCTTACAGATTGCAGTCTGTGGGTTAGGAAGTCAAGGGTTAGATCGCAGAGGGAGGAGCCAAGCCCTTTGCTGTTTTAATGAAAGCAGCAGCCCAATTTCACCAGTCTCCTCAGAACTCAAACCTCACTTCCCTTATTCTGCAATTAAGCAAGGCGAGAATCACAAGGTGGATTAACTTCCCAGGGGCCTCTGGGAGATCAAGAGGAAGCTCCTCGGTTTGATAAAACAAGCTGCTTTTTAAACTTTACAACTTTGACTTGAAGATTGAACACAAATCAGACCTCCAAAGCAACCTTAAGATAACCGATATTTAACAGTTGCAACCTGCTTAGGGCATAAAAAGGTACCTGTACAAAAGTGTGTCTTACACAGACATAATTTAAACAAGACAAGCTCATCTATTATTTCAATTACTTGCCCACAGATGCGCTCACTCCATTGTAAACTGCTTTCTGCTGACAGAAGTGCAAAACCACAAAATAAAACTAACGATTTTTGAATATTTCACTGGCCAGCTGATTCTTACTACATATCTAACAAAGACTGAAGAGCTTTGAAATTTGTTACGATCAAAGTCAATATTTTCATAAATGGACATTGTAGACACAAATTTATACATAGATAAAATAGGAGAAAGTGATAGAACAATTGAACTTTCTATTCCATGAATCAGTGATGGGCAACCTAGGAGGCTAGTGAGTGGATCACACGAGTGGCTCTCCTTCATCTCAGTGGCCTGGATGGGATTGCTGTCAGTGCAGGCTCAATGGGCCGAATGTCCTCCTTCTGCACTGTAGGGATTCTGCTCTATTCTCAGTCAATATTGTGTACAATCAGCATGCACCTCACTTCACTTGCCTTTGCTTTGTGTGCATCACTTCAGTCATACCGGAAGGATAAAAATTACACGGATGGAAATCAGTTGAATATGGCAACCCCGCACATGGGCAACCATCAACAAAATGTCTTGCGAGCCACACTCCAAACCCAGATGGGCTGCACGTGACCCATGGCTACAGGTTGCCCACCACTGCCACAAACTGTTATGATTTAAAATGTTTTCCTAAAAAATTGGTTTGTAATAATTGCAGACGTGTTGTAATGCAAATATCTCCTTCCTCATATAATTCAACTTACGATTTGCACAGAATCAAGTACTTATCCATTTGTGTGAAAAGGTTTTTTTCTCATCACATTTGCTTCTAATATAGGGAAATAAGTTGGAATTGAGCTTTCAATGGTATATATCTGGATTGGAGATGGTTTCACAAAGGTGCACTAGATTCACCTCATTTCTCTGCATTGAACTCCATCTACCACTTATCTGCCCAATCTCCAATATTCCCATTTCTTTTAGAAATTCAAGACAATCCTCATCGCAGTTGACAACGCTGTCAATCTTCGCTTCATCCACAAATTTTGAAATCATGCCCTGCACACCACAGTCTAGGTCATTAACACATCAGGAAGAGTAAGGGTCTCACTGACCCAAGAGGAATTCCACTACAAACCTTCCAATCTGAAAAATAATTATTCATCACTGTGTTTCCTGTTTTTCACTAATTTCCGATCCAAGTGTCTACATTCCCTTTCATTCCATGAGCTAGAATTGTGCTCACAAGTCCGTTGGGCGGCACTGCGTCAAATGCCTTCTGACAACCCGTATACATCGCATCAACAGTATTTCCCTTCTCAACCTTCTCCGTTACCTCAAAAGAAACTCCAGCGAGATAACTAAACATTATTTTCCCTTAATGAATTCATGCTAGCTTTCCTTAATTACCCTACACTGATTTTGTCCTGAACTATAGTTTCCAGAAATTTCCCTATCACTGAAGTCAGACTGACTGGTCTGTAGGTGTCGGCACAATCCTTACACCTTGCTGGGGGGGATAAAAATCCTAATAGGTGCATGAAGATATTAAATCATTAGACATTTAAGACACTGACAGAACTATCAGCATCAAGATAAATGATTTTAAATCAAACTTAAGTTAACAAGGGAGCAGTCTGCACACATATGAAATGCAGTAAGAAATTTAAACAAGTAATGATGATTTAAAAACATATGTTGATATTTTGGAATGTATTAAATTACTTCAAAAATGTATTTTATAAAGACCATTATTCGCTTTAGCCAAAGGCAGATTGCTGCAAGGTATGATGATAAAGGGCATTCGGATAGAACCACATTCTAAGAGAATAATGAAACCTTGGAAATATGCAAGTTTTATCAGCGGAGTTTCTAATGGTGGAACACTCAGGGTAACTTTATGAATAAGCTTATTTACTGTCCAGATAAGGTGGCTACATCTCCGGACATGGGACCATGTGTTAGTCTGATTTGACAATGACCTGGAGGGAAATTTGTGGGAATATTAACTTTGAACTTAGTGGCCAGGTACCTGGTTATTCAGAGATACAGGATGTTGAGTAAGCCAAAATGGGAAGATACATCTGTATTTTATAGACAAATGAAATACCATTATGCCAGAAGGTAAGGTGCAATTGGCTGGAGTATATGACAGGTATTATTGTTGATTTACGTATATTGAAGGTGGCTGATTCAAAACTAATGAAAGGCGGGTGTATCTGATAAAGTGTTTAATTGATCTATCTTAAACTGTATATGTCGGAACTTATTGGAGCGGTTTGGCTGCTCTATGCTTAAAGGGGCCTAGGACTCTGATAATTTTTCCCTACAACCATTGGTCAAATAAAGTTGTGTCTTTAAGACACTGGCTTTCATGAGTCTTGTATTGTCTGAAGTTTCGGCGATACCGGACTAGCTCGCAAACCCCACAACACACCCTTTTTGAACACAGGTATAAAATCTGCAATTCTCCAGTCCTCTGGTACCATCCCATGCTTAAGGAAGACTGGAAGATGATCACCAGTGCCTCTGCAATTTCCACACTCACCTCCCTCAGTATCCTTGGATGCATCTCATCCAGTCTTGGTACCTGATCAATTTTAATAGCCTAAAACCACCTCCTTTTCAATTGTAAATTCCAAGTGTACCTCCTCTCACCTCGATCCGAGCGACATTCTCTTCCTTTGTAAAGGCAAATGCCAAGAACTCATTTAATACCTCCAATATTTCGCCTACTTTCATGCACAAGTCTCCTTTTTCATCCCTAATCAGTCCTACTCTTTCTTTTACTGCCCTTTTCTTATTTACATGATAAGTGGGTAAAAACGGCAAGGTCTTTATAGCTATTATGCAAGCTACCTCATAGCAGCAAGAACCCGGGTTCAATTCCAGCCTCGGGTGACCGTGTGGAGTTTACATGTTCTCCACATGTCTACGTGGGTTTCCTCCGTGCGCTCCAGTTTCCTCCCACACTCCAAATATGTGGGTTAGGTGGATTGACCATGCTAAATTGCCCCTTAGTGTCAGGGAGATTAGCAATGTAAATATATGTGGGGTTACGGGGATAGGGCCTGTGTTATATTGTTGTTGGCACAGGCTTGGTGGGCCAAATGGCTTCCTACTTGAAGGGACTCTATACTCTAAGGTGATCTGTAGCTGGTGCATTAAAAAACATTTAGTTTCCAAACAGTGCAGCTATTGGTTTAAATAATCGAATTGCACCAAGGTCAAATCTGTTTACAGTATAAAATCATGGACACATTTTAATAAACTTTTAAACAATACCGCTATTCCAGTACAGCTGCAACACTGGCATCTACCTGACAATGTGGAGAATTGCCCAGATGTGTCATGTACACACAAAAAAAAGGACAAATCCAACCAGGCCAATATTTGCTTAGCAATAACCTGCTCACTGACGCATATTTTAGATTCTGCTAGGTTCACTCAGCTCCTCAGCTGAGGAGTTTGTTACAGCCTTGATTCAAACATGGACAGTTGAGCAAACTCCAAAATTGAGGTGAGTGCGACTTTCCTTTACATCAACGTAACATTTGACGATGTAGGGCATCCGAGCAAAACTGGAGTCAATGGGAATCTGGGATGGGGGAGGGGGGGCACTCCACTGATTGGAATCATATCAGGAAGATCGCTGTAGTCATTGGATGTCAATTGTCTCAGTTCCAGGACATTACTGCAGGAGTTCCTCAGGGTAGTGCCCAACACTAACCATCTTCTGCTGCTTCAGCAATGATCTTCCTTCCATCATCAGGTGGGGATGCTCGCTAATGATTACACAATGTTCAGATAATGAAGCAGTCCATGTCCAAATGCAGCAAGTCCTGGACAATGTCCAGGTTTGGGTGATGGTGGCAAGTAACATTTACGTCACACAAATGCCAGGCAATGGCCATCTTCAACAAGAGAAAGTCTAACCATCTCCCCACAACATTCAATGGCATCATCATCAGTGAATCCCCCACTATCAACACCCTGGGGTTACCACTGACCAGAAGCTGAACTGGACTGGCCATATAAATAATGTGGCTACAGGAACAGGTCAGAGGCTGGGAGTCCGACAGGGAGTAACTCGCATCATGACTCCCCAAAGCCTGTCCACAATCTACAAGTCAGGACTGTGATGGAAAGCTCTCCAATTGACTGGATGACTGCACCTCCAACAATTCTCAAGCAGCTCAACACCATCCAGGAAAATGCAGTCCGCTTGATTAGCACCCAATTCACAAACATTCACTCCCTCCATTACTGACGCAGTGGCAAAACTGTGCACCATCTGCAAGATGCGTTGTAGGAATTCACAAAGACTCCTCAGGCAGTACCTTCCAAATCCACAAGTGCTGCCATATAGAAGGACAAGGGCAGCAGATACATGGGACCTGCAAGTTCCCCTCCAAGTCCCACAGATCCTGACTTGGAAATTAATCGCCATTCCTTCACTGATGCGGGATCAAAATCCTGGAACTCGCTCCCTAAAGGCACTGGGGGTGTACCTACACCACATGGCCTGCAGCAGTTCAAGATGGCAACTCACCATCACCTTTACAAGGGCAATTAGAAATGGGCAGTGACACCCACTTCCTATGAATGAATAAATAAAATATTTCCATGAGAAGTAATGTTGATTTGTTGTGAATACCAGAGAGACTTTCTTATTGAATTCTATTCTGATCCCCAATAAGATGCACTGATGTATTCCAAGACCAATTCCTATTTTTGACATATGATGCAGTAAATTAGAGGATTACATAGCTTTCCCCGTTTTACATTTAAAAGCTTTATCTTGGCCACAGTCTAGGGTGCGTATGTACATCCTATTGGATTAATCTGTATCACTATTTGAGTTCCAATAAGAAACCCAAGAGCACTGCTTGCTGCATTCCTGATGTGGTATAAAGATAGCACGAGTGCTGCAAACATAGATGCTGCAACTTATACCCATCCCAGAAACAAAAATAAACACACTTAGATGACTTGAGCCTAATAAGTTAATAAGCTGTGCAGTTTAATTAGGATTTTGCCTGTTCTAGCTCATAGACCACTTGCAGCACTAATCGTATCTTCTTAAAGATAGTTTTTCAAAGATGACAATTCTTGCACAAGACAAACAGTTCACCTTTGCTATATTCTCAGCTCCACGCACACTGGACTGACTTGCATATACATGCAGGATCCACAACTACCACAAGTTTTAAAAGTGCTCAATTTTGATTTTTTTAAAAAAACAGATTATACCAGGTCCATTTTGTGGTCATACTTACTGTAAGCAGAGCTTGTCACTTTGGAAGTGTGACACATTTCAAAAGAAACCAGTCCAGAAGATTTTCAATTAATTAAACCTAGTTTCAAATCATGGTAATGAAAAAGGTATATATTCTTTAACATCGTACACAGAATGCTGGCTTCACAAAAAAAAACAGAGCACAGTTTTATCTTCTGCTGTCTCGACAATGACGTACAAGAGTTATCAAACCTCTTCATTGTATCTGCTTCACTATGCCGACCCAAAAGAGACAGTTCAACTTTGTAAATCAACCCAATACACAGCAGGAATCAAATCAAATTAATGACATTTTCACACAACCAGACCAAAGCAAAATCCACTTCTTGCTCAGTTCCCTGGGGAATGAAATGTCAGTGGCAAAGCCCAACTATTAGCCTGTCTTCCCTTTCACATATGGCAGAAAGATCAAGAATACTTTATGGCACACATCAAAATAAATTTTACACAATGGAAAATATTCTGTTAAGTTTCTTTTAAAGACTCTAACTAATGTAATACTTCTGTGAATAAAAATAAGATCTAACTTTTCCTAAAACTTTCCCTTTTGTTTTAAAATGTGGGTGGGCAGGAGAAAAGGAGGAAAATGAAAAGATGAGAAATGGGATGAAAAGGATGAGAGGATGGAAGAGGAGGAGGAAAGATGTGGTGCCTTTAATGACTGCTCAACTAAGTATTATTCTGAAGGGCAATCACTATTGTCACGGACAGAAAATAAACTAATTTCAGATGCTAACAGTTAATGTTAAATTAATTTCAAGGCAACATTAGTCAATTATTTAAATTGAAGGTTGAAGGCACTTTAAATAAAGTCAAACTTCAATTATGTAATGGAAGATTTTCAACCTACTATCCAACCACCAACAATTGAAAACCAGCAAAACGAAGGGTTGCGACAAGGAGATGGGAAGATTAAACGTGTTTTTAAAAATTCATTCATGGGACATGGGTGTCGCTGGCTGGGCCAGCATTTATTGCTCATCCCTCGTTGCCCAAGGGCAGTTGAGAGTCAACTACATTGCTGTGGCTCTGGAATCACATGTAGGCCAGACGGGATAAGGACAGCAGATTTCCTCCCCTACAGGACATTAGTGAACCAGATGGGTTTTTCCGACAATCGACATGGTCATTAGTAGATTCTTAATTCCAGATTTTTTTTTATTGAATTCAAATTCCACCATCTGCCGTGATGGGATTCAAACCCGGGTCCCCAGAATATTATCAGAGTTTCTGGGTATATAGTCTAGCGATAATACCACTAGGCCATCACCTCCCCTGTGTACATTACAATTGAGGCAACACTTCCTGAGCACATTACTAGGGAGTCAATGGTGTAGTGGCAATGTCACTGGACTGGTAATCCAGAGGCCCCAGTTACTGATCTGGGAAGATGGGTTCAAATCACATCATGGTAACTGGGGGAATTTAAAATTCAATTATTAAATTTGGAATGTAAAACTAGTCTCAGTATTGGTAAGCGTAGCAACTATCATGGATTGTTGTAAAAACCAACCTGATTCCAATTCTGGTGCCCTTCAGGGAAGGAAATCTGACATTCTTATCCAGTCTGTCCTACATATGACTCCAGACCCTACATGTGGTTGACTCTTAACTACCCTCTGAGATGGCCTAGCAAGTCACTGAATTCAAAGGCAATGAGGGATGGGAAACCAATGCTGTAACAAACACTTTGCAGGTTATTTCTCTCTTTTCAATGCAGTGAAAGTGTAATAACGAGTACATATTCTTGAAAAATAGCCAGCATTAATTTTTTCATTCCAAACTTAGACTATATCTGGAGACCATTGAGAGCTATATAACACTAGAATGAAGTAATGGTACCAAAGGAAGCAATATGAAGCATTCAATCAAGAGCAACACACAAGCATATTGCATAACGGTAAAAGCTTATTGGCTTAAGTGTCATTTTTCCAAAGCCAATACACTAAATATATCAATTGGCAAATGTAATCTGTGCTTTCCCAACATGCGAGTTAAATATCTCTGCCGTGGCATGAACTGCTGACTGTTTTCTCTCTTATTAGTTGTACAAGGTTTCCTCATCTGTGGGATAAATTCTGGACTTAATCATATAACCTTGGGAAGTCAGTAAGAAAAGAAAAATCAGCTCAGAAAACAAAAACTTTGGACACTGCTGACAGTTAAACCCAAAACTGCAAAGAAAGAAAAAAAATCAAGTCAAGCAATCTTGGCTGATCTCATTCTGATCAGATAAGACTGCAAGGGTTTGATGCCTTGAGCATTGCAAGCAATAATTCAAGTGCAATCGGTGCAACCACAAAGATACAAATCTGCACACTCACTAATGTTTAACGCTGACTGAAAAGTTTGGTGCTAGTGAAAGAGGAGGAACCAAATTTTACAACTATTGCATTAAACTGAATTGTTTTTGTAATAAGCTTAAGTTTATGCAGAGATGCAGCTCAATTCAAGTACAGTATTACATTTGCTCAACACTTGTGAATGCACCAAATCCAAGTTTGTTACAGTTACAATCCTTCACTGGTAATTGGACAGTTCGCTGAACAGTACCGAATTAGCATGCTATATTTTCGCCTCTGCAACATGGGTTGGCATCCAGCGAAACCCAATGGAATAAAGAATTTCTACTTAGCCAGGTCTCTGACCTATGCCACATGAATTTTAATATAAAGGCAAAATACTGTGGATGCTGGAATCAAACAAAAAACAGAAAATGCTGGAGAAACTTAGCAGGTCTCACAGCATCTGTGGTGTGAGAATAGAGCCAACGTTTCGAGTCAGGATGACCTTTCGTCAGAACCCACATGAATTTTGTAGATTTCATAAGCTATCTTCAAATGGGTACAAGACAATAGCAGAAACCACGGTGGCACAGCAGTTAGCACTGCTGCCTCACAGCGCCAGGGACCCAGGTTCAATTCCTGGCTCAGGTCACTGTGTGGAGTTTGCATGTCCTCTCCGTGTCAACAAAGAACAAAGAACAATACAGCACAGGAACAGGCCCTTCGGCCCTCCAAGCCCGCGCCGCTCCCCGGTCCAGGATTGAATCCTGAATCCAGGATCCCCGCCCAATTTTCCAACCTATCTACATCCTAATATCCTATCCACCGAGCTGTCCCTCACAGCTACGATGTTTTGTTCATCACAACCTATTAACTCACCCTCACCCCCCCATTCCAGACCATGTGATCTCCAGGGAGAGGCAAAAACCCAGAGTGAAAACCCCAGGGCCAATATGGGGAAAAAAAAATCTGGGAAATTCCTCTCCGACCCCCTGTGGCGATCGAAACGAGTCCAGGAGATCACACTGGCCCTGATCAGAAAATGCTTCCCAACCCTATTCATTTCCACTTCTGCTTTACGAACACCATCTGAATTCCCTGCCCCCGAGACAGGTTCCCAACTATCCGCAGTCTCGCTCTGTACTGGCACCAGCAAGATGATCATAGAATGAAGCCTTGAAACGAGAAACAAAGAACAATTAGCCCGCGCCGCTCCCTGGTCCAAACTAGACCACTCTTTTGTATCCCTCCATTCCCACTCCGTTCATATAGCTGTCTAGATAAGTCTTAAACGTTCCCAGTGTGTCCGCCTCCACCACCTTGCCCGGCAACACATTCCAGGCCCCCACGACCCTCTGTGTAAAATATGTCCTTCTGATATCTGTGTTAAACCTCCCCCGCTTCACCTTGAACCTATGACCCCTCGTGAACGTCACCACCGACCCGGGGAAAAGCTTCCCACCGTTCACCCTATCTATGCCTTTCATAATTTTATACACCTCTATTAAGTCTCCCCTCATCCTCCGTCTTTCCAAGGAGAACAACCCCAGTTTCCCCAATCTCTCCTCATAACCAAGCCCCTCCACACCAGGCAACATCCTGGTAAACCTCCTCTGTACTCTCTCCAAAGCCTCCACGTCCTTCTGGTAGTGTGGCGACCAGAACTGGATGCAGTATTCCAAATACTGGCCGAACCAACGTTCTATACATCTGCAACATCAGACCCCAACTTTTATACTCTATGCCCCGTCCTATAAATGCAAGCATGCCATATGCCTTCTTCACCACCTTCTCCACCTGTGACGTCACCTTCAAAGATCTGTGGACTTGCACACCCAGGTCCCTCTGCGTCTCTACACCCTTTATGGTTCTTCCATTTATCGTGTAGCTCCTCCCTACGTTATTCCCACCAAAATGCATCACTTCGCATTTATCAGGATTGAACTCCATCTGCCATTTCTTTGCCCAAATTTCTAGCCTATCTATATCCTTCTGTAGCCTCTGACAATGTTCCTCACTATCTGCAAGTCCTGCCAGTTTTGTGTCGTCCGCAAACTTACTGATCACCCCAGTTACTCCTTCTTCCAGATCATTTATATAAATCACAAACAGCAGAGGTCCCAATACAGAGCCCTGCGGAACACCACTAGTCACAGGCCTCCAGCTGGAAAAAGACCCTTCCACTACCACCCTCTGTCTTCTATGACCAAGCCAGTTCTCCACCCATCTAGCCATCTCCCCCTTTATCCCATGAGATCCAACCTTTTTCACTAGCCTACCATGAGGGACTTTGTCAAACGCTTTACTAAAGTCCATATAGACAACATCCACGGCCCTTCCTTTGTCAACCATTCTGGTCACTTCTTCAAAAAACACCACCAGGTTAGTGAGGCATGACCTCCCTCTCACAAAACCATGCTGACTATCGTTAATGAGTTTATTCCTTTCTAAATGCGCATATATCCTATCTCCAAGAATCTTCTCCAACAACTTCCCCACCACGGACGTCAAGCTCACCGACCTATAATTACCCGGGTTATCCTTCCTACCCTTCTTAAATAAAGGGACCACATTAGCTATCCTCCAATCCTCTGGGACCTCACCTGCGTCCAGTGACGAGACAAAGATTTGCGTCAGAGGCCCAACGATTTCACCTCTCGTCTCCCTGAGCAGCCTTGGATAGATTCCATCAGGCCCTGGGGATTTGTCCGTCTTTATATTCTCTAACAAACCTAACACTTCCTCCTTTGTAATGGAGATTTTCTCCAACGATTCAACACTCCCCTCCGAGACACTCCCAGTCAACACATCCCTCTCCTTTGTGAATACCGACGCAAAGTATTCATTTAGGATCTCCCCTACTTCTTTGGGCTCCAAACATAAGTCCCCACTTTTGTCCCTGAGAGGTCCGATTTTTTCCGACAACCCTTTTGTTCCTAACGTATGAATAAAATGCCTTGGGATTCTCCTTAATCCTGTCTGCCAAGAACATTTCGTGACCCCTATTTGCTCTTCTAATTCCCCGTTTGAGTACTTTCCTACTTTCTGTGTACTCCTCCAGAGCTCCCTCCGTTTTTAGCTGCTTGGACCTCACATACGCCTCTCTTTTCTTTTTGACCAGTCCCTCAATTTCCCTGGTTATCCACGGTTCTCTAATCCTACCCTTCCTATCCTTCTTTTTTACAGGCACATGCTTGTCCTGTAGTCCTAACAACTGTTCCTTAAAAGACTGCCACTGGGTTTCCTCCGGGTGCTCTGGTTTCTTCCCACAGTCCGAAAGACGTGCTGGTTAGGTGCATTAGCCATGCTAAATTCTCCCTCAGTGTACCCGAATTGGTGCTGGAGTGTGGCGACTCGGGGATTTTCACAGGCAACTTCATTGCAGTGTTAATGTAAGCCTACTTGTGACACAAATAAGCTTTAAAATTCAATCACATTCTGCGAAAAGGATATGTGGTATGAAAAATGGTACAAGACACACCATCCAATTGGAGTGTTTCAGATTGCGGGTCGCAACAATAATAGCATTTACAGGACACTTCAAAGTTTCTCAAAACACTTCATGCAATTAATTATTTTTGAAGTTAGGTGAATAAATAACTGGGTAATCTCTCCTTTGCAAGGTAACAGTTAAGGACACAGAACTCATTTTTTTAAAAATAAGGGTGTTGTGGCGTCGAGATCTTTAACATCCTTTTGAACTACTAGAACAGACAGATGTTCAACTCTTCTTCAGAAGGATGGCACCCTCAAGAAAGAGCACTCATTTAGTATCTCACTGGATTAGTCTGACATGAAAAAAGGTACAAAAGTCCGAGGTCACGTGCCAACCGACTCTTCCCTGCTGCCAGATTTTTGAATGGACTTAACCTTGCATTAAGCTGATCTTTCTCTACACCCCAGATATGACTGTAACACTACATTCTGCACTCTCTCGTTTCCTTCTCTATGAACAGTATGCTTTAAGCACATAGTGCACAAGAAACAACACTTTTCATTGTATGCTAATACATGTGACAAAAAAGTAAATCAAACCAAACATGTCTCAAACCCTTAATGTTTTGACTAACTGGAGCCAGCCATGCACACTTTAGAATAAACCTTATTGCAGTTATATCCAAACTGAGCATCCATGTTCAGCATCAAGTGTTCCTAAACTGAGTGAGAAAAATGTATCCAACTCCCAAACATGGACATTAGCACAAAGTATTAAAAACAAACAGAGACATACAATGACCCAAAAAAGTGTTTTACAATCTCTTTTTACAAGTCTTTGACAATCTCCTTTCCAATTTCAAAATGGAGACCAGTTTTCTAAATGAAGTCAGTTCTCCTGAAATCACGGAACTTGGCAATGTTACTTTAAAATCAGTCTGCAAGATCACTTTTTAAATACAATGTAATATTTGCTAATTAAATTTGAAACCAGTTTTGATACAAAAATTAAACCTCTTCAGTATTATACAACTTTAGCTAATAGTGGCTAAACATTTAAAATGGTAAATAATTCCCTTTCAACAGGAACCTAATGGGTCTTAAGGAGATATTACTATAACTTTAAACATTATCCTATTTTCTGATTATTAGGGAGGAAAATCACCATGCTCTGCATAATCATTTGAAAAACATCAACTTCCTTTAGTGTGCATTCTACGCTTTGCATGGATGCTTCAGTTATGTAAAAAGTAACCACCAGGTCTTACATATTCAATGTTATTGGAAAATAATATGCTTAGCACCACAGTAGAGCAGCTAAAGGTCATTACCACAGAGCTTAAACTTTCCCAACATTCTTCAAAGCTGAGACCGCCCATCGGCATTCAGACTGCATCAGCGAGGCAGGGGATAACAAACAAGCCACAACACAGCCAAGTTTATATTATTTTCAGTCTCAAATTGACGTGCCAATTTTCACTCACTTTGTGTTTTAATTTTTTTCTAAAATGCACTCTGCATGTAATCTTATGTCCTTCACAAAAAAATACCTATTCCAAAATAATGCAACATGCTTAAGAACTTGGAGTGGTTTGACAGATCAGAAGAAAATCTCCTTTGATGTAGCAACCTTTAAAGGCTACCTTTCTACCCAGGCCTGAGTCCATTTTTAGGATTGCTCTGCCATTTGTCCATGTTTAGCAATCAATAATTCCCTTTCAATTAAAAAAAAAATCAGTCACTAACTCAAAAGTAAATAGTTTCTGAACAAGGTGGGTGAAAAAATGCATTTCATTGGGGGATCAAAATCTTTTGAACTGATGCGATCATCCACACATCAAAAACATGCACTTAGTAATAAAGCTCAAGATAACATTAGACAACACGATCACATCAGTTTGTGCCAAATTCACGATGCAACTTCAGGAACTGGATTGTCTCAATGATGGGAGCCCCAGTGTGAAACTGGAGTAAAATTTAACAATTATTTTATGGCAAATCCGTTCAGGTTATGTCTCAAAATTGTGCAGGAAATGTAAATATCAGCACAGCAGACACTGAATCAATCGACACACAGAGCAGGAACAATGGGTGTGATATCAATATGGGGCGGCACGGTAGCACAGTGGTTAGCACTGCTGCTTCACAGCTCCAGGGTCCCGGGTTCGATTCCCGGCTCGGGTCACTGTCTGTGTGGAGTTTGCACATTCTCCTCGTGTCTGCGTGGGTTTCCTCCGGGTGCTCCGGTTTCCTCCCACAGTCCAAAGATGTGCGGGTTAGGTTGATTGGCCAGGTTAAAAATTGCCCCTTAGAGTCCTGAGATGCATAGGTTAGAGGGATTAGCGGGTAAATATGTGGGGGTAGGGCCTGGGTGGGATTGTGGTCGGTGCAGACTCGATGGGCCGAATGGCCTCCTTCTGCACTGTAGGGTTTCTATGATGATTTCTATGATCAAGGAGAAATTATCTCTAGATCACTTTGAGCAGCAGACTCTTTAAAACAGTGCGGCTGTTGTCAGGGTTCTAGGATTAACCCAACCAAAAAAATCTAAAAGTCTCTCAACCTCAACAACTCTGCATGTGCAGGTGTGTGGGTGTCACTGGTATTCTAAATTGCATCCCACAACATAAATGGGGAAACTGGGAGCAACAATACCATTTATAGTCCTATCTTACCACTCTTTGTGCTAGTTGTAAGATTGACACCACCATTAATCAGCTACAAAACCCATGCAATTGCCAAAATTATGCAAGAAAGCAGTGTTGTGCACTAAAAAAAACAAATTACCACATGGCAGAATAGTTGTGGTTCAGCTGAATGGCCTGTTTCTGTGCTGGACATTCTATGTAATTACATAATACTTCCCCTGCACAGTTTCAACGATTTTATTGCACGCAGGGAGGCGGAATGTGCAATCACCCCACAGGCCTACAAAAATTAGCACTCAGATTTCTATCGAGAAAATTACCAAAATACTTACAGGTCCTAAAGTCAACTGATCATTGCAAGGTTATGTACACATATCCTTACCAAACGTTATTGGTGTGAAGCCATAGAAGCTGATGTGGGGGGGGGGGGGTTACCAGATATGTTACAACAGATTTGATTACAGACCTTAGATAACTGTAGCTAGAATCATAGAATCCCTACAGTATAGAAGGAGGCCATTCGACCCGAGTCTGTTCCGATCACAATCCCACCCAGGCCCTATTCCCGTAACCCACATTTACCCCAGCTAATCCCTCCCGATACTGGATTGATCTCGAGTAAGGAGGGAATTTCTTATGATGAGAGGTTGAGTAGGTTGGGCTTGTACTCAAAGACGAATGAGAGGCAGCCTTAGAGACACAGGATTCTCAGGGGGCTTGACAGGGTAGGTGCTCTCCATTGTGGGAGAGTCTAGGACCAGAGGGCATAATCTTTTTGCTTTGATTTATTACTCAGAGTAAGGAGTCATCCATTTAAGACAGAGATGAGGAAGCATTTCTTCTCAGAGTATAGTGAATCTTAGTGAGGGTAGTAAGGCCTGGATTAAGTATGCTCATGACCAAGACGGACAGAATTTTAATCAGCAACAGAATCAAGGGTTACGGGAAGAAGGCAGGAAAGGGGAGTTGATGATCATATCAGATTATAACCACATTGAATGGCGCAGCAGACTCCATTGGCCAAATGGCCTAATTATGCTCTTATGTCTTGTAGCTTATGGTTCATTAACATCCTGGGGCTTACAAAGAACAAAGAAAATTACAGCACAAGAACCGGCCCTTCGGCCCTCCAAGCCTGCACCAACCATGCTGTCTGGCTGAACTAAAACCCCAAAGAAAATTATAGCACAGGAATAGGAGCTTTTGCCTCGAACATTGACTCGGCATTAACAAAGACAACCATGGGTCATCCTGGATTCAAATGGATTAATGATGGTCAACTTACAGATCTGCACTTTATTGATGGCACTGCTGTCCTGTCAGACATAAGGTTGCAACAACTCATTAGCTCAAATAAGCAATCATGCTGAACGAGTGGAGCTCAACATAACTGAAGAAAAAAAATTATGGCGAGGGGTAACATCCAACAAACAATGCTATGTTTATGTCAAGCAAAACAAAGTTGACATCATTATGGACTTTACCTCCTTTCTGGGCAGTTTATTCATAGCCAGGGAGCCACAGACAAAGAGCTCAATGCGAAAATGTGTAAAGCATTATCAACTTTCAACCAACTGAATAAGATTTAGAACTGTAAAAAGCTCTCCATGAAAACAAAGCTTAAGTTCTACAGTGCGCACATGCTCTCCACTCTCCTACATATTTCTGAAACTTGCAACCTGAAAACCTACCAAGAAAGGAAACTAAATGCTTTTGTTACCAGATGTCTCTGACAGATTCTAAGCATGGGATCTTATACCCAATACTAAAGAAAACATTTAGAAATGTTCCACCCATTAGCTTCAAAAGATCAGCTAGCTTGGCCATGTCACCCAACTTCTGTCAGTGTGACCTGCCCATCAAGTCATGCAGTGGGCACCTAATGGGTGCAGACGAGGGCAATGCAAGATGAACTTTGGCGGGGCAGGCTCGAAGGGCCAGATGGCCTACTCCTGCTCCTATTTCTTATGTTCTTATGAACTGATGCCAGTCTATTAGTAGACATTGCCAGCTGGTCAACAGATATTGGAGCGAAAGAAGAACATTGGTATGGACAAAAGAGAATGGAGAGCTCAATTTGCGTGAGCCAAGTCTGCTATTTAAAATGGAGAGAATACAGTTGAAATAAGCATGCAGGTCAATTAGCACTCTAATTTACAAACTGCAAGATCCTTTTCTTATACATATGAAGCATCCTTGCACAATTTTCTACATTAAAAATTCCATATAGCTGCTTTGAGCATTAGGCACTGTGGAAACAAGAGCATTTTTCCACTTAGTTTCCTGCAAAAGCTACAAACTGAGTTGAAAGTTTGAAGTTATAAAACACCACAGGGCATTACCATGTTCAGCCACAGGAATGGAGCAGGGAAAACCACGCATATTTTAAAAACATCGGCGTATAAGTAATTTCAGTAACTTTATTTAGCGATTGGATCCAATAGATTACATATGTTACAGATAAACAAGTCACCTAGATGAAGCGGCGTGCATCAGTGAAGTATGACTTGGCTGGCACGTTGTCAAAGAAAGTATTTTCTAAAGATGTCAAAGAACCAAGGTCATTAGATCTCAAAAACCAAGTATATATTTTAGTCTACAAAATGCTTTAAGTACATAAAATTACATGGAAGTACTTGAAATTTGTCAGAAACTACTTTGGAGGGGGTGGTGCTGCGGAGAAAAATCAAAATACTGAGTCATATCTATAATATAGAAGACAGAGAGATGGGCAAATCAGGCAAACAAGGTTCCCCTTCTATGCTCAACTATGTTATGCTGCAGTCACTAGACCCGTAAGACTTAAGAGACTCATTTTTCCAAGTAGGCCATGGTAATCTTTGAATATATAAGCACCATCTTGCAGAAGACATTGAGTTCTGTATTACACAAATGTCTACTTAGACATGGCATGTACGCCACAAACTTAACAAATTCAGACTGTTGTCAAACATGTATCAACTCCTTTCAGCAAGATCCCAAAGATTTTGAAGTGAAGCGCCTGTTCCATTAAATGTATTCACAAACATGGCAAGCTATTTACAAAAGGAATACATTGCTTGACCACATGACAACTGAAACACTTGAAGCACTACAATCCTTTGATGCAAAAACTGCTACAGAGCCCTATTTGAAGAAAATAATTCAGTGGTTTCTTTTTGAAGATAAAACAGGAGGGGCGAAGAAAGGAGGGTGACCAAGGAGCAGCATGTGATAACTGTAGAAGTAACATAGCCAGCATAACAAACTTCTTTGCTTCTAAAATCAAGTGGAAATGGCACAAACTTATAGAATCACAATCATGCAAAACTGTCATTTGGAAAAACATGGGTTAATGAGAACTGGCACAGTTTTGCTTCAAGGAAAATGTTTGACTAATTTCATTGAGTTCTGCGATGAAGTAGCAGTGAGGGCTAATAGAACGATTGCTCTTTGACCAAATAATGACTTGGACGTGGGTATAAAACATCAAATTCTGAGCTTTGTATCATCTGTAAACAGTAAAGATAGTAACACCAGCAGGACAATGGCGAAATGCACACAAATTATTTAACACTGAGAAGTGAGAGTGGTGCATTTGGTAGGAAGAATAAGGACAAGCAAAATAATTTGTATTAATATAGTGCTTTTAACACAGTAAAATGGTGCAGCGTGCATAACAGGAACATTACAAAATTTGACACCGAGGTAGGTTTTAAGCAGTGTCTTAAAGGGCGAAGAGGAAAAGATGAAAAGGTTTAGGGAGCAATTTTATTTTTATTATTTATTCATGAAATGTGGCTTGAAGATAGTGGTGGACTGCCTTCTTGAACCACTACAGTCTGTGTGATACAAGTGTACCCACAGTGCTGTTCTAGGTGAAGTGAAAAGATCTTGACCCAGTGACACTGAAAGAATAGCGATATACTTCCAAGTAAAAATGGTGAATGAAATCCCCGAGTTTCTGAGCTGAAGACAAGTGCTCCAATTGTGGAGCAATCAAATGAGTGCAGAAACCTGTGTTGTAGAGTGGTTAGAGATAGGGAGGGATGATGCTATGAGGCATTTGAAAACAGGATGAGAGTTTTAAAATGGACTCCTGATTGTAGATCAACAAGCTCAGGGATGATGAGTGAACAGGACTTGATGCAAGTTATGACATGTCATGGGCAACAGAAGTTTGAATGATCTCAGTTTATAGAGGGTGGAAGATGGGAGTGCACTGAATACTCAAGTCTAGAGGTAACAAAGGCACAGATGAGGGTTTCAGCAGCAGATATGTTGGGGTAAGAGCAGCATGTGATTTTATGTAGGTGGAAATAGGTAGTTTTAGTGATGGCATTAGTGATAAAACTAAATGGTCAAATTTTACATGGTGCACAGGAATGGAGACCTAGTAATGCAAGTACAGCATATAAATCTTTGAAAGCGGAAGTAGTTAAGAAAGCTATTAAAAGCACAGGAGGTCTTTGGCTTTATATTTACTGAGAGCACAAAAGCGAAGACATTATCCTAAACTTTACAAATCACTGGCGTGGCCCCAGCAGTAATAATGTGTTCAGTTCCAGGTCCAACACTTTAGGAAGGATACTAAGGCCTTGGCGAGGGTACAGAGGAGACTTACTAGAAGGCTACCAGGGAATTTAATTAATCTTATGAAAAATAATATATTAATTGTTGCATTTCCAACAAAATACTTTACCTTAATATTCATTCTTTACACCAACATTCAGAAAATAATCCCCAATTATAAGTGTTGAGTTTCCATTTCCTTCATTAGAAATGTGGTCTCAGTCAATTTAGAATCAAGTTCTAGACAAAATGTGTGCTCAAAGCCGAAATCAGTAGCTTCTGGGGCAGCTTCTGGACTGTCAGTGAAAATCCAAAAATGTTACTATCAGCTTATGCAGGTTAGGTGCTTTCACACATTTGCTTGCAAGAATACCATATGGTAGCAATTCACTGTTCTTCCCGACTGTCATCATGTCAACTGGCTTGTTGAAAAACAGTGTGAAATAATTCAGACTGCAGGAGGAGGCAGACAGATTTGTTACATCACTGCCACAGCAGAGAAGCTACAGAAAATTTGGCAAAATAATTACACTGGATTTATGTGGATGGATCAGATAGGAAAAGGAGGGAGAAAATGCAGTTGAAATCAGTGTATCAGGCAGAATTACAGCTAACTAAAGTAGAAGGCAAAAATAAAATATCTATTCATGCATATTTCGTACAATAAAACGAACGAAAATTCAGCCACCCTAAAAAGGTGCTAATCTAGAAACGTACTACAATCCATCTTCATGGAGCATTTGCATAGGTGCCAAATAACAGAACACAAGGTGCCACAAGCAGGCTAACATACTCCACAAGTGAAAGGTCACCAGCTGAGCTACATAAACCACATCGCCACCGCACTCCCCACCCCATGCCAGCTGTCTCAATGGAAATGTAGAAATAAATTTGTCAGGAAATTTTATTAGCAATTAATGTATTTGGGTAAGTGAGGATGTTTCCACTAGTAGGAAAAACTAGAACCAAAGGGCACAACCTCAGGCTAAAGGGACGATTCTTTAAAACAGAGATGAAGAGGAATTTCTTCAGCCAGAGAGTGATGAATCTGTAGAACTCTTTGCCGCAGAACGCCGTGGAGGCCAGGTCATTGAGTGTCTTTAAGACAGAGATAGATAGGTTCTTGATTAATATGGGGATCAGGGGTTATGGGGAAAAGGCAGAAGAATGGGGATGAGAAAAATATCAGCCATGATTGAATGGCAGAACAGACTCAATGGGCTGAGTGGCCCAATTCTGCTCCTATGCCTTATGGTATTATGAGTAAGGGCTCCACTCATTACAAACAAAAATAACATTCATGCTATAGACATTCTGCATGCCACATCATACACCAGATTTAAATCTGCAGAAGCCAAGCATTTTGTTGTTGGAAGGCAAAGTTGCAGTGAATGTCCAGAGCATTAAAGGCAACTGAAGATAGGAGACACACCACTCGGACAAAGCTGCTCAAGTCTTGAAGAATCTACCAGCCATCACCATCACTAAAGTAGTATTAGACAAACGAAAGGCAGATAAGTCCCCTAGTCCCAATGGCTTGCATCCTAGGATCCTAAAAGTAACTGCTACAGAGATAGTGGATGCATTGGTTGTAATTTTCCAAAATACTTGGATTCTGGCGAAGTACCAGAGGATTGAAAAACTGCCAATCTGACACCCCCATTCAAAAAGGGAGGGAGACAAAAAGCAGGTAATTATAGGCCAATTAGCCTAACATCTATTGTTGGAAAAATGTTGGAATCAATTAATAGCAGCACATTTGGAAAATCATGATCTAATCAAGCAGAGTCAGCGTGGCTTCATGAAAGGGAAATCATGTCTAACTAGAGTTTTTCAAGAAGTCTCAACCAGAGGTGAATCTGTAGATGTGTTAGTATTTATACTTGCAGAAGGCATTCAACAAGGTACCTCACAAAAGGTTAAATCATAAGAGCCCATGGTGTTGGAAGTATTATATTGGCATGAATAGAGAATTGACGAATGGGCAGGAAACAGCCAGTGGGGATAAAAGGTTCTTTTTCAGGTTGGCGACCTGTAGCCAGTGGGGTTCCACAGGGATAAGCACTGGGACCGCAACTGTTTACAATATATATTATTGACTTGGAGGAAGGAAGCAAATGTATTGTCGCCAAATTTGCAGACATGGAAGTAGATGGAAAGGCAAGTTGTGAGAGGGATACAGTTTACAAAGAGATATTGATAGATTAATTAAGTGGGCACAAAGTTGGCAAATGGAGGTATTTGTGCATGAAGCACAAAACTAGCAAACAGATAGCAGAGAATCAGGAAGGCAAATGGAACGTTGGCCCTTATTTCAAGGGGGTTTGGAGCATAAGAGTAGGGAAGTCTCGCTGCAACTGTACAAAGTACTGGTGAGACTACATCGGGAGTATTGAGAGTAGTTTGAGGAAAGATACCATTACATTGGAGGCAGTTCAGAGAAGGTTCACTAAAATGACCCCTGGTATAGAGGGATTTTCTAATGAGGAAACATTAAACAGGTTGGGACTCTATTCCTTGGAATTTAGAAGGAGAGGTGATCTCATTGAAACGTATAGGATTCTTAAGAGGTTTGATGGGGTAAATGCTGAGAGGATGTTTCCCCTCATGAGTGTCTAGGACCAGAGGGCATAGCCTCAGAGTAAAGGGGCACCAGTTTAAGACTGAGATGAGGAGGAATTTCTTCTCTCAGAGGGTTGAATGTCTTTGGAACTCCTGATCAGAAAGCTGTGGGAGCAGAATCCTTGTATATATTTAAGGCCAAGATAGGTTTTAGATCAGTAAGGGAATCAAGGGTTATGGGGAAAGGACAGGAAAGTGGACGTGAGGAATGTTGGATCAGCCATGATCTAATTGAATGGCAAAGGAGGCTCGAGGGATCGAACGGCCTACTCCTGTTCCTATTTCTTATGGTCAAACTGGGCCTGCAGCAAATGTTGACAAGACCAAAGCATAAAAAGCTTCTTGACCTTGCACTCACTAAACTACCTATCACAGATGCATCTGTCCATGCCAAGAATTGGTAGGGGACACCTTGTGGAGACAAAGTCCTGTCTTCACATTAAGGGCACCCTCTATCATATTTTGTGACACTATTGTCCGAAATGGGAGAGTCAGAACCAATCCAGCAACTCAAAACCTGGCATCCATATGGGCCAGAAGAATTCTATTCAACCACAATCTGCAACCTCATGGCCTGGCATAATGCTCACTCTAAAATTACCCACAAGCCAGGGGATTAAACATTTGATCCAATGTATTGGGATGCATGCCAGAGTCAGTACCAAACATTCCAAAAGCAACCTAGTGGAGCTATAGCACAGGACAACATGCATGCTAGACAGCAGAAACAGCAAGCTATAGACAGAGCTACGCTATTTCACAACCAACAGGTCAGATCAAGAGCTCTGCAGTCCTGCCAAATAAAGTTTATTAGTCACAAGTAAGGCTTACATTAACACTGCAATGTAGTTACTGTGAAATTCCCCTAGTCGCCGCACTCAGACGCCTGCTCGGGTCAATGGACCTAACCAGCACATCTTTCAGAATGTGGAAGGAAACGGGAGCACCCGGAGGAAATCCATGCAGACACAGGGAGAACGTGCAAACTTCACACAGACAGTGACCCAAGCCGGGAATCAAACCCGGGTCCCTGGCGCTGTGAGGTAGCAGTGCTAACCACTGTGTCACCATGCCACCCTGTGAACAGTGGACAATTAAAAAAACAGAGGAGGCAGCTCTAGAAACATCCCCATCCTGAATGAGGGTGGAGATAAGCACGTCAGTGCAAAAGAAAAACTGAAGCATTTTCAGCCAGAGATGCTGAGTGGATGATCCATCTCAGCATCCTGGGGTCCCCAGTATCACAGATGTCAGTCTTCCACCAATTTGATTCACTGAAGGATATGGTAAAGACTATGACAACAAGTTGGCTGAACTACTGAAGACGTGCTCCAGAAATAGCAGCACCTCCAGCCAACTTGTTCCAGTCGAACTACAACACTGGCAGCTATCCAACAATGTGAAAAATGATCAGGTATGTCCTGTCCATAAAAAACTGAACAATTCAATCTAGTCAATCACCATCCTAATCTCAATCATCAGCAAAGTTATGAAGACATTGTCAACAGTGCTATCAAGCATCACTTATTCAGTAATAACCTGCTCTGTTTGGGTTCCACCAGGGTCACCCGGTTCCAGATTTCATTATGACCGTGGACCACACAGAGACAAAGAGACAACATTTCTGGACTGAATGCACAGGTCAGGGGCGTGATGGAATACTCTCCACTTATCTGAGTTTAGCTCCAACAACAGAAGTAGCTCACCACCATCAAGTTAACACAGCCCACTTGATCAGCATCCCATCCACATTCACTCCCTCCAGCACTGGCAGAGTGGCAGTGTAAAGTTTCATGCAGTAATTTGCCAAGACTCCTTAAGCAGCACCTTCCAAACGCCTTAAAAAAGGACAACCATAGAAAGTAACCACTTCTCCTTAAGCAGCACCTTCTCTACTGCCTCAAGCAAGGGAACACCACCTTCGAGTTCCCCTCCAAGTCACTCACCATCTTGACATAAAGTACAGAATTTGCACCTTCAGTGTGTCTGGGTCCCCTGGAACTCTTTCCCTTCCGAACAAAACTGCGGGTGTTACACCACAGGGACTGCAGCGTTTCAAATAAGCAGCCTACCACCACCTTCTCAACGGCAATTAGGGATGTACAACAAATGCTGGCCTTGACAGCAATGTTCACACCCTATGAATTAATGAAATAGGTTAAATTTAGCATCCATTTTCCTTGGGTGTCCAGCATCAAGTTATTTAATATAAGTATAAGGAATAAATGTACTTTCTCAAATTAATTCTTTCTTATGAAGCCAAGATGAATATCCCTGAAGCAAAGTCAAGGATTTGAAATAGTTGAGTCTTAACTAACTGCTCCCATTTCTGAACAAGAAGGTTTCTACTTACTTGATACAGCAATATCAATGCCAGTGAAATCAACAACATGCTGGCAAGATTTCAACTATTCAAGCCTACATACAATTTGATATTAAACATGGCAAAATCCCAGCAATTCACTACAAAAACACACCCCTTTAGTTTGTAAGATTTAACAATTCCAAAATTGCTCAGGCCAACTCAGATGCTATCAGACTTGTGGGAACTGAATTACATGAAATGTCAGCCGAATAAGATCTCAATGTGGTGCAAAAGATTCTTGCTGAATAGAATCAGTCGCATGCAGATTTATGAAGTTTGGTTACTTTCTATGGTTAAGTCCTTTTTTAAGTCACACATTTTTCATATCAGCTTTGCAGTCACTAAGAGTGCGGCATTGGTTTCAGTACCACAAGAGCACAAAGTATATTACTTAAGATTTCAACACTGCACACACACTAAAAATTTTGTTTGAAGCCATGGCTGTCAGGGTTACATTCCAAATAAGTGAAGAGCAAATTAGGACTTGCCAGGAATTAAACGCGTGCGTAACAAAATCGAAACTTACATAAATATGGGACCTATTTTGGTTGCAAAGAGGTAGAAAAATAAATTGAGACTTTGAGGAAAATATTTGATGGCAGAGAAATTAAAGCAGCAACATACTTGTATACGTTTTAGAAAGCTTCCTGTTCTAGGTCTAGGTCCAATAATTACGTATCCACTTAGCTCTGCACAAAATTTTAAATTTAAGTCACCCATGTTCAAAAGTACGAGTCCACCTAATATGCACACTAGGTAGCTCATATGAGGAAGCACATTCATCTGCTCCTCGTCCAGTCCAATTAGGTCCTATTCTGGACTGTCTACCTTTGGCCCTTACTCCTTACACCCTGTGTGCAGCAGCAGCAGGACATTAAACTGTCACGTAAAATTAAATCCCCCATTGTCTAGACAGCGTTTTCACTTTTTTGGATGGAAAGTAAAAGTTGCCTTACACGTGGATTACCTTGCAAGTAAATGTAGTAACTGCTGATCAAGAAAGAAAAGTCACGTAAAGAAATTGAGCATCCAAATACCCATTCCGTTCAAGACTAAATCCAACAATTTAACTTCAATTTTGTTTATTTTTCCATATAAACTGTAACAATGAGTGGCCATATCTCTAAAATATTTCAATAAAATAGTTATAAACAATTATTGTAAAAGCCTGTGCACAGATTTTTTTTTAAAAACTAAAAGATAGACACTACTGTGCGATGAGAAACAAGAGTTTGCTGTTATCGCTTTAGACTTCTCTTCCACAGCCTGAAGGTTAAAGTTTGGGCAGCAGACACAGCTCTCAGACTTTAAGTCTATGTTTTGCAAATCGTTAACAAAATTAAAATCCAATACTCTGAATTTAGGGCTTGCCTTGAGTGGGTTTAATGAATGCACTTAAAACAGAGCCACTGATATGGCCTTTGCAATTGAACAGGTCCAACATCGAAGTATTGAACAAGTGTACAATCCAAAGAGAAGCTTAATTCACTAATCAATGAGGAAAATATTTACTTCAACATTGCAAACATATGCTAAAAGTATTTTAGCATTACATTTGCCACTTTTAACATTCACCCCTATTACAGATCCTAACCAAACACATTTCTACCGTTGAAATACAAGGATTGAGAAGAGAAACAGAACACTTGTACATCAAGTTCACTTCTGGAGATGCCCTGTGAACTGCAACAAAATCCCTGTCAGAAACTCCGCAAAAAAAGTAAAGTTTATTACCCGAGGACTATTTCCTCGGGTGGATGGAGCTATTACAAGGGGGCATAACTATAGGGTTCATGGTGGGAGATATAGGAAGGATATCAGAGGTAGGTTCTTTACGCAGAGAGTGGTTGGGGTGTGGAATGGACAGCCTGCAGTGATAGTGGAGTCAGACACTTTAGGAACATTTAAGCGGTTATTGGATAGGCATATGGGGCACACACCAGGATGATAGGGAGTGGGATAGCTTGATCTTGGTTTCAGATTAAGCTCGGCACAACATCATGGGCCGAAGGGCCTGTTCTGTGCTGTACTGTTCTATGTTCTATTAATTAGTCACAAGTTGGCTTACATCAAAACTGTAATGAAGTTACTATGAAAATTCTCTAGTTGCCACACTCCGACGCCTGTTCAGGTACAGAGGGAGAATTTAGCACAGCCAATCCACCTAACCAGCACGTCTTTTGGACTGTGGGAGGAAACTGGAGCACTCGGAGGAAATCCACGCAGACACGGGGATAACGTGCAGACTCCGGAAAGGCAGTGACCCAAGCTGGGAATTGAACCCGGGTCCCTAGTGCTGAGAGACAGCAGCGCTAACCACTGTGCCACCGTGCCGCCCAGCTGGTGATTTTACTCCAGTGATGCCCAGAGTGCACCATAGAAATTCTATCAAGTAGAGATTTAAAATAAGCAGTGTTTAGAGTGGAAAACTGGGCAGTTTTGCATGCAATTACAGAAGAGCCCCACTGTTATCCAAGTTGACAGCTTTGTTTGCAACCAAATTATACTGTCAGGTGGCAAATTACAAAGAAATAGATTTCCAGCCCACGAGAGACCAGCTCCAATATGGCTTACATACTTTTTCACATTCAAATGCTGGTTTTCATATACACAAGATGAAACTGTTCATCAATAATTTATCATCAGTACTGCTCAAATAGATTTTTTAAAACTTATATCATGCAAAGTTACTGACCAAATAAGTAGACAAGCTTAAATTTTGTATGAAACTATAAACAATTTTGACCAGGTTGCAGTTTTAATAGGAGATACAATCAGGTTTTTATCAAACACAGTGCATTTCAGATTGAACAGTCAGCAATCAAAGAAGACTGCACTTTAACTTCTTCCTTGTTTCTTCTTCCTTGGGTGCTGCCCAATCTGTTGAGCATTTCAATTCAATATCACCATTATCCTTACAGAAACTCATTTTGGGTACATTGGTTGTGAAAAGAAAAACAAACAAATGAACAATAAACAAAAGAAAATTATCCTATCGGCAATCTAACTTGAAATAAATATGCATTGAAAACCATTCCAATGCATTCAAATAATCAGCGAGTCCCGCCCAGACTGCATACTCTCGTCCTCACATCAAACTCCTCTGTTAAAAATTCTTTCAGAGAAGGGTGCAGATGAGTTCAGGATTTGTCCTGCATCTGAGGGATTGCAAACTTTTCCCTGAACACATCGAACAGTAATACTGAAACAAGGAATGGTTCTAATTGTCCCAGGATTTCCTGTTATTTCAGACCTCCAGCATCCACAGTATTTTATTTCTGCATTAGAAATCAAATTGCTTTTTGTCAATTAAGGAGGCATCTGTATTCTAACAATGCTGATTTACAATATCTTTGCTGCATCCTTGGAAATTAAATAACTAACAATGCTTAAAAAACCAACTGCCTTCACATTTAATCCAAAAACACCAATGACCATCCTGACTAGCCCAGTGGCAAGTATTCAAATTAAAAAGAATTATACCATGTTGTAATAAAATAACACATTGCACAACCAAACAGCTTAATTATTTGCTCCAAACACATCCAAGGCAAAATATTATCAATCCCTGTCATGGCTGGGGCTCCAATAAAAAACCATAAATGGCTAAGTGGAATGGTCAGAGTAATATAGGAACATAGGAGTAGGCCATTCAGACCATTGAGCCTGCTCTGTCATTCAATATCTGATCATCCACTTCAAAACCTTCTTCCACCCGCACCCTCCCATTCCTACATTCCTTTACGTCATAGACATTTAGAAATCTGTAACTATCCAATTTAAACATACTCAATGACTAAGCTTCCACAGCCCTTAGGCAGAGAATTCCAAAGATTCAAATCACTCAAGTTAAAAAAAATTCTCTTCATCTCAGTCCTATGTGGCTTCAACATTTTTTTTAAAAATCATCCCCCCTGGTTCTACACTACCCAACCTGGGGAAGCACCTCACCTGCACCGACCATATTTATCCCTTTAAGTATTTTGTAGGTTTCAGTGAAATCACTTCTCATCCTTCAAAACTCTGGAGAATACAAGTCCAGTTTCCCAAATATCTCTTCACTGGACAGTCCCGCTATCTCAGGAAAAGTCTGGTGAGCCTGTGTTACTCTCCCTCTATCCAATAATATCCTTCCTATGGTAAGAGGCCAAAACTACGCACAGTACTCTAGGGGCAGTCTAACTAACCAAGGTTCTACAGAATTGAAAAAAGCTTCACTACTCCTGTAATCAAACTCTCTTCTAATAAAGACAACAACATACTATTAGCCTTCCTAATTGCCTGTGACACTTGCATGGACACCCAGGTCTTTTGATACATCCACACTTCCTAATTTCTACCATTTGAGAAATATTCTGCACACCTGTTCCTCCTGCCAAAGTGAATTACATCACATTTATTCACATTATATTCCATCTGCCATGTTCTTGCCCACTCACCAAGTCTGTCCAAATCCTCTGTAAGCAGCTTTGCATCTTCCTCAAAAAACACATTCCCACCTAGCTTTGTGTCACCGCAAACCTGGGAGTATTACATTTGGTGCTCACATCCAAATCATTGATATATATTTTGAGCAGCTGGGGCCTTTGAGTACTGATCTCTGTGGTACCCCACGAGTCACAGCCTACCAAAACAAGAATGACCCACTTATTCTTACTCTGTTTTCTGCCTGTTAACCAATCCTTAATCTATCCCATTATGTTACTCCTATCCATTAGACATCAAAACCCCAAGTGAATTTCAAAGGCCTATTATACCTTTATTCCTGTACAAAACACCAGGGTTGAAGCTTGGCGTCGACTGGAGGATTGTGCCCAGCTCTGCTCCTTTCTCAAGTGTGGTCCCCAAAGAAACATGAGCAACACGAGAAAATTTTTATTTTAAAAATGCGAGTGACTAGGATTTGGAATGCACTGCCCGAGTGTGTTGGGGGCAGGTTCAATCGTGACTTTCACAAAGGAATTGGACAATTACCTAAAGAGAAAAAAAATGCAATGGAGTGGGGAAAAGGCAGAAGGCAAGTTGCTCTTGCAGACAACTGGCATGGTCCTGATTGGCAGAATAGCCTACTTCTGTATTGTAACCATTCAAATTCTATATTGGAGACTGTTCTTTTAAATATATGAGCTTAAGTACATGACCATGTTCTATATTAGCACTAGTACAAGTAGTAATTTAACCTTTCAAGGGCAGCAGTTTTCAGACTTGGGTGAGGAACTGTACAAAAATCCTAGCACTCCTAGGAAAACTTCCCTGCTTCCAAGAAAAAGCGCTCCTCAATATGCAAGAGGAAAAGTGTTCATTAGTATAAATATACATCTGATCACAAACTACCAGTGGCCTCATGCACGCAAGGTAACTGTTCCAACAAAACAACAGATAAAAGCACTTAAATAGATCAGGACTGTAACCCAGATTCATAGCTGAACTTCAGCCAAACTGTCCACCAGAAATGACAGATACCATGGGCGGCACGGTAGCACAGTGGTTAGCACTGCTGCTTCACAGCTCCAGGGTCCTGGGTTCGATTCCTGGCTTGGGTCACTGTCTGTGTGGAGTTTGCACATTCTCCTCGTGTCTGCGTGGGTTTCCTCCGGGTGCTCCGGTTTCCTCCCACAGTCCAAAGGTGTGGGTTAGGTTGATTGGCCAGGTTAAAAATTGCCCCTTAGAGTCCTGAGATGCGTAGGTTGGAAGGATTGGCGGGTAAATGTGTGGGAGTAGGGCCTGGGTGGGATTGTGGTCGGTGCAGACTCGATGGGCCGAATGGCCTCCTTCTGCACTGTAGGGTTTCTATGATTCTATGATGTCAATGTACAGAAAAGAAAAACAAAGCTATGGGGTGGGATTCTCCCAAAAAAATTCTAAGTGCTGAATTTGTGTAAAGACTGAGTAATTCCCGCTGTTTTTTTCAATGAGATTTTCCGAAACGAATCTCCCACTTTGTGCATCAGAGAGCCCGAGCGTGAATCTCATTAAAATCTGTGGGCGGAGCCTATCCTGCTTGAGAAGCCGGCAGCATAACACTGAACGGGCCACTGTGCGTGCGCCAATCTGTCATAGCAGAGATTGGCACATGGGCAATAGCCCCACACTGCCAGCCTCCCGATCGCTGGCCAGCCCTGCAATCGCACATTGCTGGCCATGCAAACCCCCACCCCATGCCCCGATCGCTGGCCTCCCAGATGTGTCTGGACCAGCCCCGATTCCCCCCACTCCACCTTGATCACGCCCCAATCATTGGCCTCCCTCCCTCTGTCACTGAACATAAGTGCAGAGTGGCAGCGGGACCCTCACCAATCAACCCCCAGAGATCCCACCACCTATAGGCCCTACCCCTCTGGCCCTGCCCACTGGTACTGCCCGATGCCCGGTGGGCTGTGCCAAGATGTCCCCTGAGCATTGCCATTCTGCCCCATGGGCTGTGCCAGAAGGCCAGGCTGACACTGCCACGCTGGCAATGTCCAGGGCACCTCCTTTACCCCCAACCTCCTCAGGGAGGTACCCCCTTTCACTAGGATTCACATAATTTATTCAGCTCCGCGCCGATTTCTGGCACAGGGCTGACGACACTGGAAATCGGGCAGTCGGAGACACGTGGAGGCCGTGGCACCCAACGGGAAGTCCACTACTTGGCCTCTGCTCAAATCTCCCAGCCATTGCGCTGCTAGAGCAGCACAGCGGGCTAGGAGAATCATTTCCATGTACCTTTAGCAGCTGGTTACAGGTCAAATTAGAGAGCCAAAGCGCAGATTATGTTATCCTTATTAACAGAAAACATCGAGGGTTTTTAAAGCAACAGACAGTAGAGTAGCCAAGTCATTAAGGTGGTGACAAATTCAGATAAACAAAGGTAATAAATTAAGAGGGTCCAAGCTGAGCACTTGTGGAATACTTTGGAGGATGCTTTGGAGAAACAACAGCCAGCGTCTCAGTGGCCTCATGTTGGGCTGCAAGAATATACTTGATGACTTCTCCCTGTGCTTCCCCCAGTCACAACCAAATACAGCCCACCGATACCCCTTAGTTCACAAAGGGCCTGAGCACAAAAATCAAGGCCAACACTCCAGTGCAGTACAGAGGGAATGCTCTGTCAGAGGTGTCACCTATTGAATGAAGCATCAAACTAAGGTTCTGTCGGCCTTCAAGTTCAAAAGGTTCTATGACACTATTTTGTGGAACAGGAAAAATTCCCCAGCATCTTGGTCAATATTTAATCCTCAATCAAGATCAAAGAAACAGATCAACAGTTCCTCCCATGCACCAATGTCAATTTGTTCCTGCTTCAACGAGGCCTTAAGAATGTCCTCAGAACCTCTCTATCCTTGCGATCAGTTGCCATTCTCAAGTTGCGGAAAGAGGATTAGCTGACTATTTTCAATACAGATGCAGTATCTAGACCATCAGAGCTGATTTCACATGATTTTGGATGCTATGCTAGAGGAATTGGCTTTGGTGAAGATGTTGGAGCTGGTTCACCTGTCTATTTGACAGAGTATCCTGCACAGATATCATTGGTAGGTGACCCAAGTCTTATCATCGCATTGCTGTTTGAGGGAGTTTATTGTGCTGAAGCTGGCTCTTACATGATAACAGTAACTACACTTCAAAAATACTTCATTGGCTACAAAATGCTTTTTGGGTAATGCAAACAGCATGACACAAATGCAAGTCTTTTTTATTACCTGGTGTTAGACTTGACTCAGTGGCGACCGAGTCAGAAATTTGTTGTTTCAAACCTCACTACATAAACTTAAGCACATCATCTAGGTTGGCACTTCAGTGCACAAAATGAGAGCCTTCATTTGTTAGAGGTGCCAGCTTTCTGACGCGATATTAAACTGAGGTCTAATGAAAGATCCTATGGCACTATTTACCCCTCAACCAACACCCGAACACAGAAGATCTGATAATGTTTCATTGCTGCTTGCAAACTGGCTACCACATTTTCTGCAATAATTAGATTTCAAAAGTACTCCACTGGCTGTTGAGTGCTTTGCAAAGTCACGAGTAGTTCTTTCATTACACACATGGTACCTCTGTAGCTGTAGCCCAGCATGAAGCCAACCCTCTGGGGAGGAGAGAGGATGTGGAGATGCCGGCGTTGGACTGGGGTAAACACAGTAAGAAGTTTAACAACACCAGGTTAAAGTCCAACAGGTTTATTTGGTAGCAAAAGCCACACAAGCTTTCGAGGCTCTGAGCCCCTTCTTCAGGTGAGTGGGAATTCTGTTCACAAACAGAACTTATAAAGATACAGACTCAATTTACATGAATAATGGTTGGAATGCGAATACTTACAACTAATCCAGGAGAGAGGAGGCAGGAAGGGGCAAAAATATTTGTGGTATAGTTCCAAAAAGAAATCACACTAGAGAACTGAGGGCAACCCAGAAAGAATCATCTCCAAATACTGTATGTGCACTATCATACCAATGGGCTAACTACCACGTCTATATTTCTGACGCTGACCCAAGTATACTAGCTCTCTGGTAGGTTGATGTAAGCAAATGCTGAAAATTATCATTTCTGGCGAGTTCCTGATAGAACAGAGAATTTTTTGCCTCCCCTTCAAAGCATTCTTGCTGCCAAACATGAACATTATTTGGCATCAGCCAAAGGCTAAATAAGATAGAGATTTGTGGCTGAGCAAATCAGCTGAAAGCATTTCAAAAGAAAAAGTTCAATATCATTCTGCATTAAACTTAAGCACCAAGGTTAGATTACAGAAGCAAAAAGATGATAGTTAGAAATTAGATATAAACATGTCAATCAACATATACATATTTTGGATCAGATGTTACAATTATCAACATAAGTTATACAAATGGCTCATTTAATTGAAATGTGGGAATCATGTTCCTCCGGCATGTGCTACTTACCTGAACTGCGTAATTACTTTACAATGCCTTTCCCGAGAAACTAGGTCTAGATATGACCTATAACGATCTCAATTATTAGTCTTACTGGTACCTAATGTCTTGGATTCTCACCATATTTAGAAAACCAAACATGAAAATCGCACTGAAAATGAATCGGGTAACAATCAGTTTTGAGAACCCCACTACACAAATGCAAAATATACAACTTTCACTTTACTACCTATTTTCCCCAGTTTTAACATCCACAATTTTGTGGATCTTTACAAGATTTCAAAGACGATTGTTCAAAGATTAAATATATTTTTTAAAATCACTCATTTTTATGCAGTTCTTGAACATCCCCAATCTCATTATATGGTTCTTTAACCGTCAGCTACCCTCTACTGTCCTGCACAAGTGAATCTAGATGGAGTTAGGTTACAGATTAACAATGATCAGTGAATGACAGAGCAGACATGAGGCGCTAAATTGCCCACTCCCATTCTTAAATTTCTTGATCACTCTCAGCACACTATTAAACTAAGTTTGATCCTATCTTCAAGTGTGCACAGACAAACATATCCATTATAGTATTGTAAAAATCACAATATACAAGAATCACTGTCCAGTGATCAAGAAACACAATTGATTTTCTCCAATCTAAACCAAGACAGGGACAATATGGCATATGTCAGCAATTACTTTGTTAGTTAACTGTTGGATGAAAACAGCTAACTCACAAAGACCAGGTGCTAAAGTGGGTTTCAAAACCATCAATTAAGGCATCGGAAAGGGAGCATTATTAGATATTATCTTTAATTCAGCATGAAAAATTAACCTTGCATTTACACAGCACCTTTTATGGATTCTAAGTCCCAAGTGCTTTACAACCAATTTCTGCCGCAAGATCTCATTAACAAGACAGACCCATTTTACTGATGTAGGTTGAGGGATATATGAAGGATAAGCTAGGACATCAGGAGGATTCTCTGCTATCCTTCAAATAATGCCACATTCACTCAAATTCAACAGCTCATTCAAAAGATTGTATCTTCGACATTGTAGCACTCCCTCAGCACTGCAGTGGTGTCAATCTAAATGTCTTTGGAGTAGGGCTTGATCCCACGATCCAACTCAGAGGAGAGAGTCTCTCAAACAAAGCAACCATTTATATGCCAGTGAACTTGAAACAGTAAGTAAACAAAAGCATGATTAAATTAATGTCACCTATTAGTCCTCTGAATAGGATACTTCCTTATAGAATGTGAAATAAGTATAGTCAGCCTTGTCTAATGGTACCAATATACCTCGGGAGAAAAGCCTGCAAGTCAATAAATTTAGCAATACACTTTGTATGATTCTCTTAATTCCGCATCTCAGATTATTCTTACCACAAGCACAGACCTGCATCTACCAGTATTGTATCCCAGTGTGTGTTATATAACACAACATAATATAGCTCTCCAGACGTATCGGCAATCCAGAAATGGAAGAACAAAATATATAATTGTACTGCTGGGTGGTATTCACATTTCAAGTGGACACAGTATAAACATTTCGCACGCCCACCATTACAGTTCACTGAAATCCTAATGACAACATGGGAAAGCACTTTTATCCTGCAATTATATGTTTTAGATGTTTAAGGCATTAGTGAAAATGCAATTTAGGAGATACATTAAGCTTTTGAACTGCAAGTTGCTGCTTAAAGTTGGGGATTTTAAAGTTAAATTATAACTGCAGCAAAGCACATGTTGTCCAGCAAGCCACAATCAGATAGTGAACAATTTACCCTCAAGCACCCTATTTTAAACTCTCCACCTCCCAAAGCTTAGTACTGTAGCATCTCACACACATACCAATAAACCTGACTGACGTTAAAGCAAAAAGTGAATTTTCAACTTCAAACAACAGGTTTACCCACTGATATTTCACCTCAAGCCCAAAGAACAGTCCAAATCAATGGGGCAACCGTTAGGCTTCTAAACAAAGAATTTAGCCAGTTCAAACTCAGTTTGTAGATGGCATGAGATCACAACATGGAACTTCTAATCTAGTATGAATGGCACTGCTGAGCTGAGATTCCCAAAGCAATGGCTCACGTATGGGATAAAGAAATCTACACTGATGCATTTTGGGAATGTCATTCTGGGGCTGGTGTGTTGTTAAGGCAGCAAAGAGGGGACTTTGCTCTGAAACTCATTGTGTTGAACCCAACTTCGGAGTGATTGATTGCTGACATGCAATCAAAAAAATGCTCCACTCCCCAAGACTGATATGCCTCGAGATAAAATTCACCCACTCATTTCTAAATTAATATCACATGAAACAATTCTTTGTCAGAATTTGGACAAACAGTATTAGATTGAGGTGCATGTCCATTCCTCAGAGAGCAGTACTATTTGGGAGGGATAATACGCAGGTTCTGATCTACATGCAATCAACTATTTTCTACTTCTATCGAAGCAAACAAATTATCCATGCAGTAAATGAAGGCACATTACAGCAAGCCTTATATTATACCTTTTGAGTTCTTCGAGGTTCTCTGCGGTCAGTGCCGGGATCTCCGCAGCACAGAAATTATAATCAACATACCATAACAGCTTTTTTAATATAAATAAACATATGCACAATAACAGTAGGCATTCCAATGCAAGACTTCAGAGCAAGAGCAAATATTTACCATTGCAGAAAAAATACATAATTCCACTTATAACCAGAGAGTTCTCATGCTGAAACTCTAGAATAGATATGCGGGGTGGGGGGTTGTCATTCTTTGTACTAAAAAACAGAACCATGCAACTATTGAATTAAGCAAGCACAATAAAATAGGAATTTGATTCTTAAAATTTGAATTAAGCAACTGAATCATGAGAACTATATTCAATACCAACTTCAACTTTCCAAGAGAGATATTTCTTAAAATAAGTTCTGAAGTATGAGCTAACCTCAGAGGAATACACACAAATCTTGCCCAATATTGTACTCTTTCAAACAACTATGCTAAATAAGGAGACAGTAAGTTTGTCAGTATTCAGCAGCAGTAAGTAACCACTGACAATGTACACAGCATTCTGGAACAGATTCAGTTCATACAAAAACAGAAAATGCTGGAAAATCTCAGTTCATACAAGTTGCATTGTGAAATTTGTTGGGAGGAATGGCTATGCAGGAGTTGGGAAAGAGGACCAAAGGAACAGTAAAAAGTTTATTGATAGAACTTTACTGGTTGTGGGCTCAGACTCAAAGTCTGCAATATTAAGTATATAATCATTTGTTTTAGCTCTAGATGATAATGCATCTTTGTTCTTCTCCTTGTCTACAAAGTAACACTAAAAGATCCCTAATTAATATAAAGCATTAGATTTACCACCATCCCCCCACCCCCCCCAGCAACTCTTTCTCACCCCCCGCCAGCAACTCTTTCTCACCCCCCCCACCCCCCACCACCACACAATTAGTCCTCAAGAGTGACATGCCAACAAAAACATGAGTGACAGTGCCCATACTGAATCAGATTAAAGTTTAAAGTTTATTAGTCACAAGTAGGCGTACATTAACACTGCAATGAAGTTACTGTGAAAGTCCCTTAGTTGCCACACTCCGGCACCTGTTCGGGTACACTGAGGGAGAATTTAGCATGACCAATTCACCTAACCAGCACATCTTTCGGACTGTGGGAGGATACCGGAGCACCCAGAGGAAACCCACGCAGACACAGGGAGAACGTGCAGATTCCACACAGACAGTGACTCAAGCCAGGAATTGAACTCAGGGACCTGGTGCTGAGAGATAGCAGTGCTAACCACTAACTATTAAGCTATTTAACATAGTGTAAGCATGCAGTATTTTATCTCCTTTAAGGCAACCGAGCAATTTCACAAATCAGTCAGTTAAATCTATACGCAAGCACATCAAGCAACCAGTGAAGAGATTCTCAAGTGACTAAGTTTATATAATGCAGCGCAAGGTGTTTGGTGTCCAACCACATTATTCAGTTCAAGAAATGCTTCATCCATGTGGCAGAAAAGGTGTTTCCCTTAGCCATCAGAATAGGAAGTTATAATACAATACTGATGCAAACAACCTGCATTTATATAGCACCGTTAACATAGATAAACATCCCCCAATATTTCAGAAGCATAGTCAGCCAAATATGGCCAGCGGGAAGAGGATATAGGAGGGGACGACCCAAAGCTTAGTCCAAATTCTTAGGTTTCAAGAATGATCTTTAAAAAAAGTGGAGAGGCACATGGGTTTAAAAAGGGTATTCCAGAGTGTGATTCCTGAACAGCTGACAGTATATCCATTGATGGGGATGGGGAACAGGGTCAAAGGAACAGACAATTCAGAATAGGTTGCTGAGCTGAAGGAGGTTACGAGATGGGAAGGAGCAGGATGGTGAAGAGAATTTTAAATTGGAGAAGTTGACGCGCCAATGTAGGTGAGCAAGGGACAGGAGTGATGGGCATGCTGGAGTTGCTGTGGGACAGGATAACACAAGATGGTGCTTTAGGCGTACCAAGATTTTAAAGGCCAGAGAGAATGGAAGGCTGTTCAAAAGAACTCTGCAATAGTCATGGATCAGTTTCAGATGCAGATGGGCTTATGGGCAATGTTACAACATGAAAACAGGCAGTCTTTGTAAAGAACAGTATATGGGGTTGAAATAACTTGGGATCAAACAGAGACGGCCAACAATCTGATTCAATCTCATGGCACACTGGCCAGGAAAGGAGGCTGCAATCAACAGCAGGGGTACAGGGTAGGGATAGGGAGGTGGGATGGAAAAGCACTGCGGAGACAGCTAAATGGAAGCTGGCAATTCAACTGAGATAAATTGTCACATTTGTTGGAGAGGAGGATGATGGGGACAGCTGAGAGGAGTTTAAGGAAGGATCTGAGACCAATGTCAGTTTTGGCAGCAGAGTGATTTCTGATAAAACCTGATGTGGCCCAGATCCGATGATGCACAAATAGCCAGTTATGCAACAGATACGCTCAAGTTTTCACCACGCTTGACTTGGAGTGAATATGGGGAGAATACCAGGGGAATAACCAGGATAGAAGAGTAAATGTTTTACTCGTGATAAGGGCATCAAGCGCCAGGTAGTTGGACCTGAGAGAGTAGATAAGGAGACCAACAGCTGCAGAAGCATCATAGCAAATGGAGGGTAAATGGATTGTTGGCAATTTTAAAATCCAATCGTATAAAAATTATCAGTTAGTTTTACTTTCCTGAGAAGGTAAGTGGGTTTGGGGGAGGGTGGGTTTGGGGGAGGGTGGGTTTGGGGGAGGGTGGGTGGGGTGAATGGCGAGGGATAAGACAGTATTGGAAGATGCTATGATTGAGATCACAAGAGCAGAAAAGCTACGCAATCTGGCAAAGCCAAGACAGCGTCCATGAACAATAGAGTTTATAAGACGACAGATATTCAAGAAGTACTGTAAAATGGCAGTGGTGGTGATTGGGGCGAGAGTCGCCATGGAAGCTGAAATCACTATGGATGAAGAATAATAGGTTGAGGAAGAAAAGTAGGGAGGAGATTCTAGGGAAGAGATTCCAGGGAAAATCTTGGAATGGGGCAGCCACGAAGGATTTTGAAAGATGCAAGGGAGTGAAACAAGATAAATTGCTTAAAGGGAAATGTGCCAGAGCAGTATGTGCTAAAGCAAATGTGGGAAAGCATCAATGGCGTGATTTGCTGATAAGGGCAATACACCAATCACCATGTTTATTTGGATGGCCTTAATAAGGTGCAGGTTGTCAGCCAAATTTCAGTCAAAGCTGTGAATATCAATCAGAGTCTAAGGGAACAGGGTGGATAGGGTGAGTGGGATCAGAAAGAAGTGGGGAGATTGCTGCTGCGCCCCCCCCGATATATCCTGAATGATTCCACTTTCAACAAATGGAATGGAGGTTCTGATGCCAGAGTATGCAACATCCTGCCACAGAACTTAAAAGCAGATTTTAAAGACCCCTTACTCGTAGGTACATAAACAAAATCACACACTATTGACACATTACTTTCACGTACAGACTCAATTAATATAAATAAAATTGAACTTTGCTCTTTTGGTTTACAATGTCAAATTAATGCTTTTGATGAGCTTACTGCTTTGAAACCATGTTCCAACTATCTCCAGAGCAGTAAAATAAGCGATAGCTGGATTTGAAGCTTTTCTGAATTTCAATCAGGATTTACAAAAAGTAAACTACAATTTTAATGAAACTACCTCGAGCACATCACATCAGACCCCACTTCACTTTAGCACAGGTGAAAAAGTTGCTTTGACCTGGAGCCTGAAACCTACAAGCGGTTTAATGACCTCTAATTCACCATGATCTGTACAAAATGACATGGATTCCCACAAGTCATACTGCAGCAATGGTTTTAATGGGGCAACGATTAACGGTAGGAATACAATGCTTCAAAACAGGCCATCAGCAACTGGGAAGAAATTCCTTGGTGAGGCAGAACTGCAGACTGCGTTTCACCTTTCCTCCCCATTCCAGAAGTCCCCTATTTCATATCACGTCAATCTGCAGCGTTGATTTTAATGCAATTCCGCGTATCCACGAATAATTCGCACTGACATGTAAACTGACACGGTTTCCCCCTTTGCTGCAATTTAACATTTCTTCCCATCCAAATCCTTACAGCTGTACTGGAGACGTTAGTCACATATCTAAATAGTCTAGTTGCGTGTGTGTGAATTGTAACACACTTTGCCATGCCTTGTCAACAAAGTGACTCAAGTTTGTCGGTTCTCTTTTATGTCTAAAGGTGTTTTTTGAGGGGGGGGGGGGAGAGGAAGAGAAGAGGGGGAAGAAGAGAAACTGTTCCCTATTCTTAGAACCCCATTTCCCCCCCTCCCAACAATCAGAACTCAGCTCACTTCACAGCAAACAGACAATGTGAGAGGAAAAATAAATAAAAACAGTGGGCAAAACCTGGGGGGGATCTTGGGGAATGAAATATTGGGAAGGAGTCTTTTGAATCTTCCAAAACACCATTCCCCATTTTCCTGCTGAATAAACAAAAAGTGCAGCTTATAAAAGGGAATGTGCCAGCTCAGAGCAGGCAGCTTCGGCCGAGATTGTGCAAGAAAACCCCCCTATTTAAATACACACACAGACATTTATATCACAATGTACATATTTCCGCTTTTAGTGCTTGCCCACAACAAGGAGCTGGCCCTCCAACGCCCCAGCCCGGACATGAGCTGCTCTTACCTGAGAGCGAGTGGCCGCCTCTCCTGCCCGCGGCCCCCAGCCTCCCCGGGCTCGGTCACTCAGCCTCCTCCTTCCCCGAGGCCCCGGCCCAGCCCGGCTGACAAGCCCCGTCACTCACCGAGACGGCGGCAGCAACACCGCCCCCTACCCCTCCCCCCCGTCCCTCGGCCGTTAGCCGGTTTATCCCCGACTGACTGACCTCCCTCCCCCCCGCGGCCACACACACACACTCCCCGCCTCACACACCCTCGGCTCAGGGGTTTTGCTGCCCGCCCCGCAGCCGGAGGTGTTTTTTTTAATATATACTGGGAGAGTGTTGAGGCCTTTGCCCGGGGCTCTGACTGTGCCTCCCTCTCCCTCTCCCTCTCTCTCACACACACACACTGACTGACTGGGCTCCCTCCGGGCGGCACTCGGACATCAGCAGCAGCCGCGCGGCCTCCTCCCCTCCCCCACCCACCAACAAAACAGCCCTGGGGCCAGCGTCACTGCGTCAGCGCCCCCGCGCCGGAGCCCTGGCGTCATCGCGTCGACGCGCCCGCGCTCCCGGCAGCCGAGGGCGCGCTCCCCGGCGCCCATGCGCGTTAAACCAAGGCGAACTCCCATCCAACACCTGCCCCCCTCTCCCCACACAACAAACACTGCACCCTCCCCCCACCCCACCACTCTCCCCCCTCCCCACCCAATCTCCCCCTCAATCACCCCCCTCCCCTCCCCCACTCTCCCCCCTCCCCTCCCCCACTCTCCCCCTCCCCTCCCCCACTCTCCCCCCTCCCCTCCCCCACTCTCCCCCCTCCCCTCCCCCCACTCTCCCCCCTCCCCTCCCCCCACTCTCCCCCCTCCCCTCCCCCCACTCTCCCCCCTCCCCTCCCCCCACTCTCCCCCCTCCCCTCCCCCCACTCTCCCCCCCTCC